>NW_019384714.1:441191-474561 GCF_000671375.1 Centruroides sculpturatus | reverse complement strand
TCGTCTCCCTTGCCGTTTGGATTGCCGAGCGGTAACAATCAACGACATGTGGAAGCAGTTGAGTCAGAGATAGATGCTTCGTTTACAAACAACACAACCGTTTATTAAACACGAAAGAAGCTTACAAGATTTCCACGATCTTGGAAGTTCTGCGGCGGCTGCGGCCTCTGGGTCTTCCTCTCCTTTCCAAGATAGTCCCATTTTGAAGGAGTGTTCCTTGTTTGCGAATGAACCATTTCATCACGTCTCGACGACTCCGGGACGATGCGGTCGACTTCAGTTGATGGAAAGATGTCGATCCGAGGTCGGGAGATGGAGACGAAGATGGGTGCGAGACACACACACAACAACAGATCCGTCACTTGAAACTTTCGGGAGAAGAAGCCGTCGCGTTCTCGAATTTCCAGGGTTTTATCCGTTTTCTCTCAGATTCACCCTTTCCGATTGGTCTCTCCTCGTCATCTGATGACAATTCGAAACCTTTCGAGGGCGCGGAAGAGGTCAAAATCGAAGTTTAATTCGATCTCCAACCGAAAATGGTCGACGGACTTACATTCTTCTATTGTTTAAAAGTTAGCTCGCGTTTTCATAAAATAAAAATCTATTTCTAACTACTATATATTTTTTCTCTAAAACAATTATTTTAACGCGAATTTTAGTGAGAGTTCGGACCTGTCCAGAGCCTCACATTTGTAAATTCGGTCTCTGTGTGAGTCTCTCTTTGTGTCTAGCAACCACTACCATGAGATTACAGTTAGAAGGCTGTCCGTAGGCTTAGCCTTGTAGGGAAAAGAGGGGGTTGTAAAGGAGGAGGGTAGCAACCACTACCCCCATACGTTAAAAGACTTCTCGCGTAATCCTGATAGATCGCGGGAAAAGCGAGAGTCACAACCTTCACCTAAGGCGAGTGTCTTCGGATCGGTAAAACCTTACACTGGTATCCGAAAAGTGGGATTTTAATTTCCCAGACACCTCAGGTTCGGGCTAAGACGTCACATGTAGAATCTGTGTTATAAACTGTTTTATACGTCATTCGCTTGCTTACGTATCTGTTTAACGAGGAAATGCGCCCATATTTTGAACAAATTTTTCTGTACTAGTAAGAGCACAACTCTGTATATATCGGAAACCTGCGAAAGCGGAAAATTCTAGCCATCCTGCGTTCCGTTTTACACATATTTTACTGTAGTGATATTAATCGGGATATTTTCTCTTAATTTTTCTTTTTAGCTTTTTATAACTAAAACATCTTTCTCTGCACAATTACATCCGTAATTATCCATTGTAAACGCATGCTTCCTCCAAAATTAAGGTAAAGTATATAAAAATATATTCGATATTTTTATATTTTACACGTAATTTATCGACTATAAGTAATAGATATGTATATATCCGCTCCATTGATATATAAGGAATAAAAAAGTAATTTATCGATTTATTAGCAGATAAGCCAGGCGTTGCCTAGGAAAGAACTAAGTACAAACGTTAAGATTATTACATTAATTTGTACTTCTAACCTTTCTATTATATTATAGTATAGTGTTTGATTTATAAAACTGTTAGGCTCAAAGACCGAAATCGCTCATTGACCACAACGCGTTGTGGTTGTTTCAAAAAGGACACGAAGTGAAATTTGTGTCGTGGCTTTCATGATATTTGACCACGACGCTTTCTGGTTAGGTTAGTTAGGTTACTTGGTTACTTTTCAACATGTAATCATTTGTGAAAATCTGTTGCGGTGCTCGATATGTCAACGTTTTCTAACAACTAATTTACTAAAAATAATTACTTTGTCAGGAATTTTTATTAATAAATTATGAGAATCAAGAATTTTTTCAAAGTTATTTATTTTTACAAGAACTATTACCGTGACATTTCGAGTTGCATTTTATGTTCTTTAAGCGACATTTGCATTTTTTATCAATGCAGTATCTTTTACAGGGACACATTATAAACCCTTGCTTACTTCCAGATGTTAACGTGGATGCTGAGCGAAGTGTGAAGTTGA
The DNA here is from genome assembly GCF_000671375.1 of Centruroides sculpturatus. Taxonomy (NCBI): domain Eukaryota; kingdom Metazoa; phylum Arthropoda; class Arachnida; order Scorpiones; family Buthidae; genus Centruroides; species Centruroides sculpturatus. The sequence goes on along the minus strand of NW_019384714.1, from coordinate 472,553 downwards.
GAGGAACGTCCTGAATGTTAATACAGTTACTCTCAGAAATTGTAAATTCATTACGAGCATAAAGTCGATCAAGAAGACCCTTGTTTACTTTTATGATTCATAATATAAAATAAAACTAAAAGTATTAGAAAAAAATTTTTAAATCTGGAAATATAATTGAGATTAATTTGTGAGATATCGGTATATGGTAGATTTTTTACTGATAATTATATATTATCCAAATAGGAAAAACGTAAACTGAACGGAAATTAAAAACGGAAACTGAATATCGCCAATACCGGTTGAAGGAATTGTTAGTTATTCTAATTGATTCATCAATAACAAATTTCCTAAACAAATTCATTTTTAAACTTGTGAATAATATAATTTATTCATTTTATTTTTACAAAATAAGAATTTTTGAAAAGATTAAGATGTTTATATATATTATAAATCTTTCAATTGTTAATATCTCTAAAAAGATTTGAAGATATATTTAGTTCACGTCTAGAATCACATCTAAATGTTGCTATCTGAAATAATTTTTTCGTTGTTGAAATTTGAATTTTATTTTCTTGAGAGGATTGAAATAAGCTTGAAGATAACCGTTTAAGATTGATGATGACAAAAGAAGTTTAAAATGAAAGAAAAATAAATTTCTAAAACTTTATCATGAATTCCAATTTAATTGTACTAAGGAAGAAGGTCCACCAGTGGCCAAGTGGTCTTCGTACCCTGGATACTGGGAGTTCGGCCGTGGGTTCGCGCCTCGCTCTGACGGGTTGGCCACATGGAGTTTTCCGGGCCGAAGCAGATAAGTCGTCAGCCTACTGCCTTGGAGGATCCAGATAGAAATCGGTTTTGTTCCGGGTCGAAAACCCCAGGGATTTTTCATGGGCGGTCTGCTTCAGATATGTTGGGTCCCGTTCCTCACCATCCGACTGCTCTCATTGTGGGTCTGGCTGAATACATTAAGTATAAAAAAAATAAGCTCTCTCCAAGTCCCNTTCTGTAATTATTAAAATTGTCTCGTTTATTTAACAGTACAATGACTCCGAAATGCTTTAACATTTTATAACCGACATGATACTCGAATTGTAAATAAATGCATCTGATTTAAATTAATTGTAGTTTTAAGTCTTCACCCATTTGAATATCGTAATTGGAATATTTAAAACAAATTTAAAGTATTTAATTTTGTTGTTTTTGCTCCGAGCAATTAATTAATGAATAATTTTGTCAATTCGTACCGTTTACAACATTTATTAAAGGAACGATATCTGTTTTTATCTAAACTTTTGCACGAACAAAGCTACCACTCGAATTGAAAAGCCCTCTTAACCTGCTGTCGAGTGAGTCTAGAAAATAGGTCAAATAACTTGTTTCTAATCGCTGTCTACATTGTGGCAGGCGAGAAACGCCGTCTCTACAATGAAAATTTTCTGAACCGCGGTCTACCCTATCTGTAAACCGCCGTCGGTCTCTAAACGTTGTCTCTGCAATCCACTGTCTGAGGTCAGATTCTGGTAACTCTATAATTTCGAACCCATATTGAAAAATAGCTTTTGCTAAACAAATAGCCAATGGCAGTCTATCCAATTCAAATCTCAAAACATATTTAAGCTCTGAGGAATTAATATGAAATATCAATGTGATAAATCTCAATTGAGTGTTCTCTAATTTATCAACAAAAGACAAACCTCAAATGGAAAACATAAAACCCAGACTGGAATGTATCAAAGAGTCAAACAATCGAAAATATGAATTGAAATTCAAAAATAACTGAAGGATTAGTTCATAAAAAAACTTGCACCTTTATAAATCCAATAACAAATTTAATAAAAATTAAGAATGTTTTCGATCAGTTTCACTGATCTTTATGGAAGAATAAGAGAACATACATACAAATTCAAAAGAACAAGAATTTGAATTTAAGGGCATTGCATTAAAAATAATAAATACAATAAATAAATAACAGTGTATCAACACCTTAAATTCAAATTCTTGTTCTTTTGAATTTATACTTATGTTCTTTTAATTAAATTTGTATGTATGTTCTCTTATTCTTCCATTCCATTATGTTCTGTAACTGAGGAAGGTCAGTGAAACTGATCAAAAACATTCATAATTTTTATTAAATTTGTTGCTGGATTTATAAAGGTGTTTCAGATAATCAAAGCCAACAAGAGAGAATGGCAACTTAATCTATTGACAAAAAGCTTTGGATTCTACAATTACTCTGAAACATAAATTGCATAACACATCATATAGAGACTAAAGATGGATGAAGAAAGTCTAAAAGCACTTACAAAGAAAAGGCTTGCACGGTGACTCAAAACATTGAAACCAGACCAGTTCTATTTAAAAAGAATTAAATGCTGATTCCCTAAAAATGTCCTCAATTACCTCAATAGGCTATCTTTTTTGCTTTTTGCAAAAAGAAAAACTGGAAGGATATTGCAGTAATTGAAAACATTTCTAGAATCAGAATTCTCTGTTAAATAGAATTGGATTGGTTTCAAAGTTTTGAGTCACAGGCATCTTACCAAACCCACCACACTGAATTGTAGTCATATCATGTACAGTCATATTTTGAGGAATGCATCACCAGCCAAAATTCCTTTGGCCATCAACATTGTCTGCTACAGATGCATTATTATATTCAGCAGATAGCTCTTTCTCTTGTTAATCAATTTGGTGGTATTTTGTTTTTATAGACTCCAGTTTAAGCAGAGATGTAATAAAAGATTTAAGATTCCTTAAATGTATTTGAAAGTGAAAGTATTCTTAACAAACTTTATGTAACAATATATATAAATTCTTTGAATAAGTATGAAAAAATTTGTTAAGTCAAAAGAGAGTTTGGTTTTAATCCAATTTTACATATTTCCAGCTGTTATGTATACATAACAAGGGAAAGTATTGGAATCATGTCAAATTTGATCCTCAGAGTTTTTGCAATCTCTACATTTTATGACCTCCCAAATCCAAAAAATAAAAAAAAGCAAAAAAAAAAAAAAGTCAGTGTGTATGTGTGTGGTGTCTATTTCATTTAATGTCTCAGGATAAAGTGAAGATAAAGAAATCAAATTTGTCATGGCAGCTTGTGTTTAAGGAGCATTGATGCTATTAAATTTTGGTGATAAAAGGTTGATGGGGTGGGGAGATAGAGGGGATCATGTGTCATATCTTGAGTAGTAGTGCCAGACTTATACTTTATTAGTATTTTTAAGTTTTTATGAAGCTGATCACTATTCTTAAAATTAAGTATTTTGCCATTCAACAATAATTAAAAATATACAAAATTTTGATAAAAACTCTCATAACAGATAGTGCCATACACAATTTATTACATTGTAATTAAAATTATAAAAATTATTTTCTAAATAAGATCTCATAATAGCCAGGAAAGTTATGGAACTCGTTGCTGGATTTTTTATGAAGTTCATATAGTTAGGAGCATACAATATAAATATAGTATATGTTTTAAATTAAAAAAAAGAATGCATTTTCTATAAAATAAAGATTTGTTTTCTTACTCAGAATATATTTATAAAAGCTTAATTTCAATATACACAAATTCATAAACAACTATAAAATTTTCAAAATATTATAATGAAATAAGTAAAAAAATTTTGTATATCTCCCAAAAGGAAAATAATTATCAGACAATGAAATAAGTTGTTTTAAGCAGATTTTGTTTAAGATCAATAGAAGAAATTATCTGGAAAATCAAATCAGTTCAAAAAAATGTGTGGGAAAGTATCAAGGTTCAAAAAGTATCTGAAGATAGCTTTCCAGGAAAAGATTGATTGAACATTTTTACTTGAAGAAAAACAAAGACAAAGACTAATAGATAATATGCAAAAATGTTAAAATGTCTCTGAGCAACTGTAGAGTCATCTTTCAGTCTTCAAATAATTTAACATCAGTAGTAGTCATTTAAAATTATATAACATTTCATCAAATTATCATAACAGTTTCAAAGATATTAAAACATATATTGATAATTATAGAAGCAGAGGAGTGAATAAGTTGTACCGATATCTCAAATAATAAATTAAATTGCGACGTTTTTACATTGGTTGTTTTAATCTTTCAAAATAGTCCATATAAAAAATATGTAAATTAGGAAACAATCATCAAATCTTAAAATAAAAATTAAGAATTTAGTTAAATATTTTTAATATTGTAATTAAACAACTTACTGTCTAGATTTGCTAAACAATTTACATAAGCCTAACTTATTCATCTAATTCTGAAAATATTATTAAAGTAAGTTGACCTGAGGAAGAACTGCGAGCTAGTTCGAAAACGTTTGTCACCCGCTGTATATTTCTTATACACATTACGCGTCAGTAACAGGTTCAGAGAAGAGAGGATTATTGAAGTACAGTAATGTATGATGATCAATCTTACAAGATAGTAATTAATATATAAATAAAACAAATCCATGACCATAAATAAAAACAAAATTACTTAATGGCTAATTCAAAATAGTTACACACTTTACATTAAAAAATTATTAAAGAATTAATGCAAAAATAACTGTCAATTGGCATTAGCTTGACTTTATTAGTAGAAATAAAATCAAACTAACACCAATAGACAGTTATTTTCCTGTTAATTCTTAATGGCTAAAAAAATCAAATATTGAACAACAATTAAATATGTACTTATCCCTAGCTCTAGATCTTTATTTTTTTATTCCTAATTAAAATGTTTCTTACATAACTCAAAATTATATTTGTAAACTAAATAAATGAAACTTTAATATTTGTCTAAACAGGTATTCATCCATCCAAGACAAATATGCTTTAAAATCCAAAATCATAAAAATTGTATTTTTGTTTATTAGTCTTTTTATTTTGTCTTTTATTATAGTACATAAGGATACTATTATTTTGATAGCCTGTATTTTGTATTCATGGATTTACTTAATTAGATAAATTATTTAAAATAAGTAGATGAAATCCATTAATCCAACTAAAATTAGTAATATGCAAACTTTTTATACTAGTGACAATTTAATTATAAAATATATACCATATGTATTTAACTGCTTACCCTATTAACATTGCTAGATACATCACTAATGTCAAAATATAAAACTGTAATAACTATTTAAATAATTGAAAAAAATTAATTTAATACTCAAATAGTTTCTCATTTAAAAGCTTTATGATTCTTATTAAGATATTAGTAAAATAATACTGATCAAAACTGGTATTTGCATATACTATTACTATATTCAAAGAGTAAAGTTCTATTTTTCTAAGTATGCATATTAATTTTAATTATGTTAATTATCATAAAGCAAAAAGTACTATAATTTTGTGCAGCAGATCTAAGACAATGTATAATTCATGATGACATACATCCAGAAAAAATTGCTAGAATGGAAATAAAACTTTTGTGTAATTCACATACCATATATTCACACCTAGTAATTAAAAGCTCAACACTTACAGTATTATTATATACAGTTCAGAAGATACTATCTCAAACATTAAAACATTTTTCTATTACACTTCAATGTTAATGTAATTATAAAATAAGGGAAACAAAAAGGTAGAATATTGAGAAGGAATCTCCTAAACTGTGTGTGGAAAATACAAATACCTACAAAGAACAAAACTTTATCGCAATGCTTCATTTCTGCTTTATTTATCAAATACTATTAATAAAATAATAATAAATGTTAAAATAAACTTAGAAAATAATCTTAATATTCATGAAACAAAGTATTCATGAAACAACTGTTCAGCTCATATTTGCCATGGAGAACTAAGCTTAGTTCAGATAGACTAGTGAGTGGTGCATAAACTTTTCAAATTGACAGACCAAATTGCACATAAGTCATAAGTAGGAAGATAACAAATATTTTATATAAACCACAATATATTTGATATACATATACAAAAAGTAAGCCTTTTTCTATCATTTATAAGTAATGTATCAAATATGTACATGAGCCAGATTTGATCTGGAGTCATAGTTTGAGAAAGACATTTGCTAGCAAAAGCAGAATGTGAAAAAACATTTTATTTTCACATAGCAAATTTGATTTCCTCTGCTAGTTTTCAACACAAAAACATATGCAAACAACAGCAGATGACATTAAAACAAGATGATGCCTGCTAACAGCCAACTGTTTTTTTTTTTTAAATACTTTTGTTATATTTACTTATTGAAAAAACATTTCAAAATTATTTACAACAATTATAAGAATATAATTAAAGAGTATATTTATTCTTCATCCTATTGTGTTTAAATTTGTCTCTTTCTTAACTGCAGAAATTCATCAATTTGATTAGTAATGAATATTTTTTGCAAGTCTTAAAGTTCAACATGATAAAATGCAAAATCATGATTTGCAAAATAGGAAAACTCACCAGGAAGACTCATTCATCACTGCCAAAGCAATGTTTGTTCTTACAAACATTGCTTTGGCAGTGATGAATAACAATTCAATGTTCATTTCTCTTTCCACTTTTTACCAGCAATTTGCTCTATATAAACTAACTTGTAAGCTTAAAATTATTTTCTATTTAATTTTTTCAAATTTAACATTTTTTAACATTTCTTACTATATATTTAATTAATATTGTTTGAAGTAACAGTAATGAAGCAATGTGATAAAATTTTGTTTGTCAGCAAACAACTTGTTCAAAAAATGTGCTTTCTTATATGATAAAGACTTGATGGATTATAATGATCAGGCCATTCAATAGAATGCTAAAATTGTTTTGTTCATCAAATTAACATTTAGAAAATGTTACATGAAGATTTATTTTACAACTATCTTATAAACATGAAAATTATTTAATAATTTAATTCTTATACAAGTGTCATTAATATATGTAATTAATGAGTCAATATCATAATAAACTGTAATAAAATTATATAATATATAATTAATATAAAATAGATTTCTACACTAGGGTTTAGAAAATGAAGCAAATAAATCAAAACTATAGTATCATCATCTTTAGCTTTGATTTTGTAAGAATTACTTAATGCACCTTAACAATGGGATTTTTAAAGTATTCTAACATTTTCAATCCAGTAAATGGGCTATCCTCAAGACAGCCAGGTGAAGACAGCCAAATGACAAGTACTCGCTCATCTTTCATTTGTCCATGCCTTAAAAGGTCCATTAACCAGGTTGAACACATTAGACTCTTTTTTTTTTTTTTTTTTTAAATCTCACTGATAAGATGAATTAAGTAATTCACTATAGTGACTAGTACATCATCCTGATTTTCTAGGAAAAATAGACAAAAGTAATACTGTTGTATGTAAATAAAATATAACATTACAAAATCAATTCTAGGGCTACAGCTTTAAATGTAAGTAATTATTTTTAGTTATCAAAATTCACATTATATTGGTGAAAGAGTAATGAATTTATAGCTTTAGGAATTATCACATTATGTATTTAAACTGACAAAGTTCTCTGAAACAATGCCATTATACAGATAGGGATAATTACTATTAACTTTCAATTTTCAAGATACAAGTTAAAGTAAGAGAATCTAATATCAATTAAAGCATGAATTGAATGTACAGAAAATGAATAGGAGAGAACTAATGGCAAGGTATGCATATAGATCTTTGGTGGTTTTGGAAAAAATTACAATGACATGAATGAATGTGTAACATATAGAATTTTTTTTACACTTTTTAAAGACACTTATCTAGCCATGTCTAAAGTCATTAAAAATTTGCAACTGCAATTTAAAATCAATATATAAACTACCATATCTTAAAACTCATATTCACTTTTATTTCAAATTGTCTCTTAAACACAAGCTGCAAGAATATCTGATTATAGAATATGATATATTTGTTTGGCAATGTTACTTCATTTAAAAACACTTTGATGGTAAATAAACAGGAAATATATATAAAATATAAACAAAATACAAAAAATAAACAAAATGTACATTAATTAAATTGAAATAAATTTATCTAATGAAAAATCCTTGACTTCAATTATTATGATGAATTAAGTCATTTTTCTTTTAAAGGATGAATTAAAAAATTTTAAAAACACTAGAAAAAAATTAAATTATATACACATACACATACACACATGGTTAATATATTGAGCTGTATTAAACATTACAAAAGTAATGATTTAGCTGAAATACATTTTATATTAAAAGAACATCTAGTAATATTTAAATGACTTTAATATAAAATAAAATTGATAATTTTTAAAAACTAATATTAAATTTAAAAATTTATCTTTTCATAAAATAAACATTTATCCATTGCTGAAGTATTTTATGCGATCATATCAATTCTAATTATAGACGTAATAATAATTTTTATACAGGAAGTTAGAGTTTTAATAGCATTTTTAATTATTATATATTTATTTCATTCTCTTCTTGATTTAAAAGTTCTATAAATTCTTACAATATATTCTTAATTTCAGATAGTGATTGTTATTATTTTTATACAAATTATTTTATTTATCACAAAATATAAAAGTAATTAGAAAAATTTTAAATCCAATTAAGAAGAAAGTTTTCCCAAAGTATAGCTGCAAAAGTAATAAATGAAAGACGTATATATGTGTTTTTAATTGATAAACACCTCATCACCTAAAACAGAGGAAAGAGGAAGGAAAAAAAAAATCTATTATTAATCATGATAACACAGCTTCTGAACTTGTGGATCTAATTTTTTACAGCTCACAAGTTTTTATTTCAATATTTGTATCAGAAATATTTGTAAACACTTAAGTAATATTACAGAAATGTTAAACTTATTTTATTTTTTTTGTAAGGTATATAAAAACTAGGTTTACATAACAAAAAAGTAAACATGTGGCAACTAAACAGAAACATATACTTTGACCTAGCATCTGATGTACTGTATCTTACACTAAATATATGTAAATATATATCATAGACAAAGATATATTTAAGTTTAAAGAATATTCTTTAATCGACCTACCCTTTATATCACTGAATATGATATGAGTTGATATTAACAATACTGAATCTGTATCAAACTTAACTGATTTCGCCAAATTTCATTTTGTTAACATGTGTTATTAATTATACGTGCGGAAGCAAGGCACAATTTTCGACACAAAGGTGCTAAACATTATGTACTTTAAAATATTAAAATAATCTCAAATTTAATGTGTTGATATTCTCGATACTTCAAACCATGTAAGGTCATTACATCCTAAAAACCACGACTTAAAATTCCGTTTCGTACTTTTGTTTATGTCCGCAACTAATTAGTGGCGCTGTAGCGAAATTTTTATATATTTTTATATTTTTTTTGGTTTTTGGTTTTAAATCATCAAATAAAATATTAATATTTATATTAGAGAAAAAATTATATATAAATTAGAAATTAATAATAAAATCTTCATATAAAGATTTATAACTAACAAATCTGTTTGGCGTTATTTATCTTTTGCAGCTAAATCTCCGGATGGCCGAGCGGTCAAGGTGGCAGCCCATCGTTCTGGGAGACCCGGAATCGAATCCGAACGGTTCGAAAAATTCCCAGGAATTTTTTGGGGTGGTCCGTCCGTATATGTCGGGTCCCGTTCCTCGCCACCCGGCTGCCCCATTGTCGGCCTGGCCGAAACCATGCTTGTTATAAGAGGCTTTTTTTGTGCTCACGGGGCGGAAAGAGTTTTAAAAAAAGCTAAACCCTATTTTTCAGCAAATGTAAAATAATTGTAGAAATTACTTTTAAATAGAAATGGTAATCAGCAGAGCAGTAACTAGCCATTCCTGTGCCCTGTGCAAGAATTTGCATTTAGGCCCCTTAATTTATTTGGTTTTGGGAAAATAATAAAACAAATATATTACAATAGATTTTAAATAAGATTTATTTTAATTGAATTTTTCTGGCTTTCATTTCAGCAAATTCATTAATTACACCTTCATAATTAATATTTTTAACCATATTGTATTCTATATTGGTTATTTAATATTTTAATTTTATTTTATCTTATCTTATTCCGTTGCTTATTTAATTTTTAATTTTTGAATTTTGTATTCCATTGATGGAATCCTTTAATTCAAATATGTTCTAAACCTGAAGATGGCCTGTGAATCAGGTTGAAAACGTTTGTTTGAAATAAATTATATTTCTCGGCAAGAATAAGGTGTTAGTTAAATGTATAGTGATTTGCTGAGTACTTTATGATATCATATTGTATTCTATTGAAATAATATAAATATTGGATAATCGTTCTTGTCCGATAGTTGATCTTAAATAATTTTTTATTAAGTTTCACTTGCTAAAACTTCTCTGACACGAAGCAATAGAAACGGAGAGAGTTAGAAATATTCGAAGAGTGACATTGATATTTGGGTAAGATTCAATTAAACCAAAATCACGAAGAGCCTGTAGAATATTAAGCGGAGATGCAGTTTCCATATTTTGTATGAGTCGTTAGTTCAAAATTAAAACTTTCAATTTCACTTGTAAATTCGTAGTTTACTAAATCTTTGCTATATTTAATAGCGAGATCTGCAGCCGAATTTTGAAAATCAGCAACACTCGTGTATTATAAAGACGAGACACAGAGAAAACAAAAATCGTCACAGATAGTTTTCATTTTTTCATAACGCCAATCTATTTGACACAATAGAGCGTCAAGAACACTGTAAATTTGTATTCTAAATAATTTTTCGGGTGTCAAGTTAATTCTTTCATTTTGTGTTTTATCTATTTCCATTATCTCAACTCTTTTTTTTTTTTTCGTTTATTAAGAAATCCCTTTTCTATACTTTTTGGTTTAAGATTATTATCAATACAGTAATAGCATCTGTTAATATTGTTGGCCATAAAACTATATCATTTATTACTTCCAAGTATCTATATATATCGAAGCGTTTTTCTGGATTATTTCTATCTTCTGCGTTTTCGCAATCCCTTTTTACAGTAGCATTTTAAAAACTGCGGGAGCCCCTTCGGGGCCCTACGCACCCGCATAGTTCGCTTACTGTTAATCCGCCTTTCACGTATACACCACATATGCGTACCACTATAAAGAAAAAAATGATGTCAGAATTTCTGCACGCATTTTCTGTAACAGATTTCATAAGAAAAATACAAGAAAATTACTAATTATTCGTTATTTAAGTTTTAAGGTAGTAGACTAAACTAGATTTTTAAATTTTTAAAATGATTTTTCAGTAATAAATTTATATAAGTTAAAGAATGACAAAATCTCCCGCTTGATACTTTTATGATTCATAATATAAAATAAAACTAAAAGTATTAGAAAAAAATTTTTAAATCTGGAAATATAATTGAGATTAATTTGTGAGATATCGGTATATGGTAGATTTTTTACTGATAATTATATATTATCCAAATAGGAAAAACGTAAACTGAACGGAAATTAAAAACGGAAACTGAATATCGCCAATACCGGTTGAAGGAATTGTTAGTTATTCTAATTGATTCATCAATAACAAATTTCCTAAACAAATTCATTTTTAAACTTGTGAATAATATAATTTATTCATTTTATTTTTACAAAATAAGAATTTTTGAAAAGATTAAGATGTTTATATATATTATAAATCTTTCAATTGTTAATATCTCTAAAAAGATTTGAAGATATATTTAGTTCACGTCTAGAATCACATCTAAATGTTGCTATCTGAAATAATTTTTTCGTTGTTGAAATTTGAATTTTATTTTCTTGAGAGGATTGAAATAAGCTTGAAGATAACCGTTTAAGATTGATGATGACAAAAGAAGTTTAAAATGAAAGAAAAATAAATTTCTAAAACTTTATCACGAATTCCAATTTAATTGTACTAAGGAAGAAGGTCCACCAGTGGCCAAGTGGTCTTCGTACCCTGGATACTGGGAGTTCGGCCGTGGGTTCGCGCCTCGCTCTGACGGGTTGGCCACATGGAGTTTTCCGGGCCGAAGCAGATAAGTCGTCAGCCTACTGCCTTGGAGGATCCAGATAGAAATCGGTTTTGTTCCGGGTCGAAAACCCCAGGGATTTTTCATGGGCGGTCTGCTTCAGATATGTTGGGTCCCGTTCCTCACCATCCGACTGCTCTCATTGTGGGTCTGGCTGAATACATTAAGTATAAAAAAAATAAGCTCTCTCCAAGTCACCACAGGGCGGAAGGAGCTAAAATAGTATTAATATATAATTTTTTATATATGTTAGGCTCAAAGACCGAAAACGCTCATTGAGCGAAAAAAAAAAAAACGACTACAACGCGTTGTGGCTAATTCAAAACGACCACAAAGCGGGCCCAGCAGTGGCCGAGTGGTCTTCGTACACTGAACACTGGGAGTTCAGTCGTGGTTTGGCCACGTGGAGTTTTTCGGGTTTTCGCCATGTCTGTAACGCCTAAATAGGGGCAAGTTTCCCTTAAAAAGACCTTAGGCAGATCGCCAAGTGTTGCGTTGCCAAACTAAACGAAAACCGCAAAGCGAATCACGTTATTTGACCACTACGGGCTGCGGTGATTAAGAAACACCAAAACGCGTTCGGAACAGCGGCCGGATGCCCGAGCGGCCAAGATGGCAGCCCACCGTTCTGGGGGACCCGGGCTCGAATTCGAACGGATCCAAAAATCCCCAAGAATTTTTCGGGGGTGGTCCGTTCGGATATGTCGGGCCCCGCCCCTCACCACCCAGCAGCCCCATTGTGGGCCTGGCCGGACCCATAAAGGGCTTGCAAAAAGAGGCCCCCCTAGTACCCACAGGGCGGAAAGAGTTTAAAAAAAAAACGCTTTCCGAACGTTAGTTGATGCAACCACGATAGAGGGTGATACGACGCACAGTGGTTTGTAACTTTAAAATGTGTTCTAGTCTCGAAACATTTTTGTTTACAATTTTTAGTGCTGAACAACATTAGTTCTACAAGTTTTCCTAGAAATTTCATACTTAAAAAATTTCAAAGAAATAAAATGTACGGAGAAAAATACGCATTTGTTTTTTTTTCTTAAAAGTGCTAAAGGTCAAACTATATGTACTAGTAGGTGCTCGATATACTCAACACGATGACATAAAAATCAGCTGCTAAAGTTAAAGTTAAAACCCACTCTGCGACGGATTTATTATGGTTAAAAGCCACTACAAGTTCTGGATATTAACTAGTAACAAGATAAGAAAATAAAACTTTCTTTTTCATTATGATTTATGTATCTTCAATTATATTATGTAAGTAGGTAACAAAATTATTCACCACATACAGAAATGTAACTTGGTTACTTTTCAACATTTAATCATTCCCGAAAATCTGTTGCAGTGCTCGAAATGTCAACATTTTCAAACAACAAATTTACTAAAAATAATTACTTTGTCAAGAGCTTTTATTAAATCAGTCTTTTTATGAGAATCAAGAATGTTGCAGAGTGATTTATTTTTAGAAAAACTATTACAATAATATTTCGAGTTGCATTTTATGTTCTTTGCGCGACATTTGCATTTTTAAAAAATTTTTTTAAATCAATACAGTATCTTTTATAGTGACATATTATAAACCCTTGCTTACTTCCAGATGTTAACATGGATGCTGAGCGAAGTGTTAATGAAGTTGAGGGTACATACGTTCGAAATGTTAATAAAGTGTCAGAAACTGTAAATTCATTACGAGCATAAAGTCGATCAAGAAGACCCTTGTTTCCTAACTGATAGAGACCTGACGGATCAATGCATTACAGCTAAAACATTTCTGGTAGTTGCACGCCCCCCATCATCAGGCACCCTAACTAAAACATTCGAACCAATTTCAACCTGTCCATCGTATCATGGTTGTATCAGCTATCGTTCAGAACGCGTTATAACTTTTCTTCATCACCACAACGCGTAGTGGTCAAATATCATAAAAACCACGACGCGAATTTTGCTTTGTGGTCGTTTCTTTGCTCAATGAGCAAAAACAAAGACAACTATATGTTAGGCTCAAAGACAAACGCTCATTGAGCGTTTGCCTTTGTCTTTGAGCCTAACATATATATTGAGCTTTATATTTTACTATTATACGAATTTCGCTAACTATGGAATTATTAAATACTAGCAGGTGGGCCCGGCGTTGCTCGGGCAAAAGTAACGATAACTAATATAAAGATTATTACGTTATAGCCAACCTTACCCGTTTTCACAGAATGCAAGAATTGGGCCCCCTTGTTTCCAGACTAATTAAAGAATTTTTAGATGGGTCTAAAAATATGTTCGATTTCCCGCAAAAACGAAAAAAACTGCATCTGCGTATTGCACGTCGCTTTCAACAATTCCATTGTTACGTAGCATTTTTATTGTTGACACTTCCATTGTTACTTAGCACTTCCATTGTTACTTAACACTTCCATTGTTGATGGAAGTGTGAAGCCTTAATCCTGTCCCTCTCCCTCGTGGGGAAGAATTTCGAAAAATCCCTTCTTAGTGTGCGTTCTCCTAACGTACCCTAACTGTGTACCAAATTTCAAATTTCAACTCCTAACCGTTTGGGCTCGTATCCATAATGTATATAGAAGTTTTAATCTTGTCTCTCTCCCCCCGGGGGGGAATTTCGCAAAATCCCTTCTTAGTGTGCGTTTTCGTGACGTACCCTAACTGTGTACCAAATTTCAACTTTCAACTCCTAACCGTTTGGGCTCTGCGCTGATTATTATTATTATTATTAACCCGTCTCGATTATATATTAGATGTATAAGATATGAAAGCGAATCATTATAACAACACATTAACATTCTTTATACTTCAGCAAAATACCAGTTTGTTTTCAAAAATAAGATAATCTGGAAATGCCATTAAAGAATAGACACTCAAATCAGATAATATCATGATTTTGTAATCAGTCGCAAATTGTAAGTTTGATTCTCGTCATTTATAGATATATTGTTAGATGTCTCCAAATGAATTTCATAAACATTCCAGTTTTAATCTGTGAATCATATCAGATTAATTCAAATTAATTCAGACTCGTGATATTTTCATAGTAAATAAATGTATTCAAACAACAAAAACAAATTCATTTAGTTAAGAGTTTAAAATTCTTTAATAAGGTATCAAATTATTTTAGCTTTTATAAGTAAAATATATTGATTTTTTAACATTATTTGCGAGATCAAGTTGTTTGATTTTATATTAACCACATTATTTTCGTGTTTATATTAATTATAAAAAAAACCCACACTCTTTGTTCCACAATAATTGTTACTGGTAACGATCATTCATTGATTTCATCTGTTAAAACTGAAGTTAAAAAAATATTTGTTATAAATTATTATTATTATTATTTACTGTTTTCAAATTGAAAAATTACAGATTATTAATTAAAGCCAATACAGTATTTGATAGATTAAGAAGTTTAAAAACTTTAAATCAATAGACTAACAAATCTTGTTTTTACAAGCCTTTTAGAATATCAAACAAATTAGTATCTATAATTAAATTAGTAGCAATTATATCACTGGCAGATAATACACAGATAACACAATATGACGGCCCTAACGAGTTTATATAAATAAACTCGTCAGGGCCTTAGTTTCCTTAGTTGTATTAGCATTTGAATTTTGAATTTTTGAAAACAAACTTTTAAAAATTTACAAACCCTTTTAACACAGATTAAATCGATATTTTATAGCAGTTAATGATTTGTTTGTTACATATTTTAGGTTAGATAAAACAGGAAAAACTGTCTTTCGGTGTTTAATAAATAAATAACACAATACAGACAAAAATCAAGTACAAGAGTTAAATAAATTTATCAACATCAGGCAAAAGATGCAACATAAATAATCTTCTATTAACAAAGCAAAAATCGAAAATAAAAATTCACTAACCTTAAGTAGTCCTTGCATTAAAGTGAGATTTCCGTTAAGAATGTTTTTGGTCTACTTCTAAGGTCTTCTTCAGGTAGATTGTTTCAAAATCATATCCTTCTAGTAGTAGTGTTCTAGAATAGAATATGTAGATAATTCTCCGACGAGTTCGAATTTAAAATTTAAATTTTTCTTAAATATCCAATATCCTACTTTCAGCCCATTGCGTTGCCTATGATGATGACAGGTTGAATGTGGCCTCTCATGGGCATGAGAGCTGTTTTTCATCTTTAAAAGTTGATGGATAGCCCCGGAGGTCTGCTTAAAATATTTCTTGCGCATTTAAATTTCTGAGTTAATTTGTATGGGACTTTTATTTTTTTTGTATTAAGGTGGCTTGTTGGAGTTCTGGTTTAATCTCATTATCACTTGCATGTATAGCTAGGGTGGTGGTTTGCCTCTTTTTTTTATTTATTTATATCTGTCTTATGTTCCAGAAGGCGTTGTTTGAGGGATCTCTTCGTAGACCCGATGAACAAGACCTTTACCAAATCTGTTATCCTTAAGTGAAATTTTATAGACTCGTGGTGATCAGAAATTTCTGTCTGCTCAGTCCTCGTTTCGAAGAAGTTTGAATAAATATACAGTGTATATATATATATATTTAACTCTTTCTGCCCTGTGAGCACTAAGAGGGCCTCTTTTAGCAAACCCATTATGGATTCAGCCAGGCCCACAATGGGGCGGCCAGGTGGTGAGGGACAGGGCCCAACATATCTGAATGATCACTCCCCGAAAAATTCCTGGGGATTTTTCAATCCGTTTGAATTTGATCCAGGGTCCCCAAGAGCAGGAGGTTGCCTCCTTGACTACTTGACCATCCGGCCGTCCAGTATATGGAGTTTACGCTTGTATGCAATTTTGTACGAACAAAGGATGCTATCTCCTTTATAGAGTACATATGGTGTTTCACAGTTATAACTTTATGATAGAGGCCTCCTTTGTTGGAGTTTTATTCTGCTAATCACTAAGTTGATTTCTTTGCCTATGTACTATTCTATATACTAAGTTTTTAGTGTAGCCGTGCATCCTGGTAATTTCCATAATAAATTTTAGTTCCATTTTTGTGTCTTGTTTGTGTGTGAACCTTTCTAATAAGGGCTGTAATGGCCGTTCTCTTGTATTTGTATGGACTGTTGAAGTTGCCTGCTATGTATAACTGAACAAATCACAGTTTGTGGTAGACTTTAATGGTAAAGAATACGACACTAAGACGTTAACCTTAAAAAAGTGAGCTTCCTTATTACTCATTTGCTCTAATTCTAGCATGAGAGCATACGGACTGTCATTCACGTTAATAAGAAAGTCTTCAATGTTAGGCTTAGTTTTCCAGATTATAAATACATCATCAATGTATCTTTGTATACTGTACTTCGGTACGGGAGAGAAATTTAGGAATAATCTTCATCTCTAAGAGACGCACCGCAATTTCAGCTAGGTTTATAGACAAAGGGCTACACATAGGTACCCCTTTTTTGAAGGTTACACCTCTCCATCCAATTGATAGCAAGAGCTGTAACAAAACATATTGGAAAATTGAAGACTTTGTTTGTGGCATGCATTGTTTGTAACTCCATATCAACCAATTACGCAAACTGCAAAATCAAAACTCAAAGTTGACGAATGGATACAAAACTTTAAAATCCAAAAATTGTCATATGCTGAGCAATGATGTATAGCCTGAACTAGTTGCAATGTTCGTAACTAAATTGGTAACCTTCCAAGTATGTATCCAGGAGTTCATGGATTGCTTGCCCGATTCTGGTGGGCAAATTAGCTTTGTCTTGTTCAGATTTTGTATGTTTTAGGGACAAAAAACTAGATTTTACTACTTTACTACAGAGCTTTTACTGAGAATGTCCTATTCTTGTATACACAAAGGAAGGAAGGTTCAGTCACAAAAGAGGGTTCTATTTTATACTTGGAACCAGCACCATTTGTGGGAAATACCCATAACACAAATAGCAGAATTAAAAAATATTAAAATTACATAGATCACAATAGTAATAATAGCAACAACAACAATAATTATTATTATTCCATTTTTTCTTTCTTAACATGTATAACATGGATCTCTCTTGTTTGTGTGTTTTCGCATAGGCAAAGTCGTGAGACCACCAGTGAGGCTATTGTCAGCTTCAACATTCTTGCTAGATGACTGTGTGTGAACCTACGAACTCTTGCTTGGACTTGGTCTATGAAGTCACTTCCTACTGCATCAAATTCTGTCTTGTCGTTACTGTCACATTCTGCAATCTTTGTCTTCACATTGTCTTGTCTAAGAGTGCGGAAGTGGAACTAAAATTTTGAATTTAACAAGTAGAATAATAATAATGAAATAAGTGTATTAAATACTTGGCTTAGATGTCACGCCAACAGTTAACTCAATTAAAAACTTCAGACTAGGTTAAAGAGAATTAAAAGAAATATTTTAATCTTGCAAGCGCTTTCAATGTAAATATATATAGTACTGTACGTCGTTTTCAGGCAATTCAAAATTCTCTTTAACGCATCCTAGTCTGAAGTTTTTAATTGAATAATGAAANCAATATATTCTTAATTTCAGATAGTGATTGTTATTATTTTTATACAAATTATTTTATTTATCACAAAATATAAAAGTAATTAGAAAAATTTTAAATCCAATTAAGAAGAAAGTTTTCCCAAAGTATAGCTGCAAAAGTAATAAATGAAAGACGTATATATGTGTTTTTAATTGATAAACACCTCATCACCTAAAACAGAGGAAAGAGGAAGGAAAAAAAAAATCTATTATTAATCATGATAACACAGCTTCTGAACTTGTGGATCTAATTTTTTACAGCTCACAAGTTTTTATTTCAATATTTGTATCAGAAATATTTGTAAACACTTAAGTAATATTACAGAAATGTTAAACTTATTTTATTTTTTTTGTAAGGTATATAAAAACTAGGTTTACATAACAAAAAAGTAAACATGTGGCAACTAAACAGAAACATATACTTTGACCTAGCATCTGATGTACTGTATCTTACACTAAATATATGTAAATATATATCATAGACAAAGATATATTTAAGTTTAAAGAATATTCTTTAATCGACCTACCCTTTATATCACTGAATATGATATGAGTTGATATTAACAATACTGAATCTGTATCAAACTTAACTGATTTCGCCAAATTTCATTTTGTTAACATGTGTTATTAATTATACGTGCGGAAGCAAGGCACAATTTTCGACACAAAGGTGCTAAACATTATGTACTTTAAAATATTAAAATAATCTCAAATTTAATGTGTTGATATTCTCGATACTTCAAACCATGTAAGGTCATTACATCCTAAAAACCACGACTTAAAATTCCGTTTCGTACTTTTGTTTATGTCCGCAACTAATTAGTGGCGCTGTAGCGAAATTTTTATATATTTTTATATTTTTTTTGGTTTTTGGTTTTAAATCATCAAATAAAATATTAATATTTATATTAGAGAAAAAATTATATATAAATTAGAAATTAATAATAAAATCTTCATATAAAGATTTATAACTAACAAATCTGTTTGGCGTTATTTATCTTTTGCAGCTAAATCTCCGGATGGCCGAGCGGTCAAGGTGGCAGCCCATCGTTCTGGGAGACCCGGAATCGAATCCGAACGGTTCGAAAAATTCCCAGGAATTTTTTGGGGTGGTCCGTCCGTATATGTCGGGTCCCGTTCCTCGCCACCCGGCTGCCCCATTGTCGGCCTGGCCGAAACCATGCTTGTTATAAGAGGCTTTTTTTGTGCTCACGGGGCGGAAAGAGTTTTAAAAAAAGCTAAACCCTATTTTTCAGCAAATGTAAAATAATTGTAGAAATTACTTTTAAATAGAAATGGTAATCAGCAGAGCAGTAACTAGCCATTCCTGTGCCCTGTGCAAGAATTTGCATTTAGGCCCCTTAATTTATTTGGTTTTGGGAAAATAATAAAACAAATATATTACAATAGATTTTAAATAAGATTTATTTTAATTGAATTTTTCTGGCTTTCATTTCAGCAAATTCATTAATTACACCNAAACATATTGGAAAATTGAAGACTTTGTTTGTGGCATGCATTGTTTGTAACTCCATATCAACCAATTACGCAAACTGCAAAATCAAAACTCAAAGTTGACGAATGGATACAAAACTTTAAAATCCAAAAATTGTCATATGCTGAGCAATGATGTATAGCCTGAACTAGTTGCAATGTTCGTAACTAAATTGGTAACCTTCCAAGTATGTATCCAGGAGTTCATGGATTGCTTGCCCGATTCTGGTGGGCAAATTAGCTTTGTCTTGTTCAGATTTTGTATGTTTTAGGGACAAAAAACTAGATTTTACTACTTTACTACAGAGCTTTTACTGAGAATGTCCTATTCTTGTATACACAAAGGAAGGAAGGTTCAGTCACAAAAGAGGGTTCTATTTTATACTTGGAACCAGCACCATTTGTGGGAAATACCCATAACACAAATAGCAGAATTAAAAAATATTAAAATTACATAGATCACAATAGTAATAATAGCAACAACAACAATAATTATTATTATTCCATTTTTTCTTTCTTAACATGTATAACATGGATCTCTCTTGTTTGTGTGTTTTCGCATAGGCAAAGTCGTGAGACCACCAGTGAGGCTATTGTCAGCTTCAACATTCTTGCTAGATGACTGTGTGTGAACCTACGAACTCTTGCTTGGACTTGGTCTATGAAGTCACTTCCTACTGCATCAAATTCTGTCTTGTCGTTACTGTCACATTCTGCAATCTTTGTCTTCACATTGTCTTGTCTAAGAGTGCGGAAGTGGAACTAAAATTTTGAATTTAACAAGTAGAATAATAATAATGAAATAAGTGTATTAAATACTTGGCTTAGATGTCACGCCAACAGTTAACTCAATTAAAAACTTCAGACTAGGTTAAAGAGAATTAAAAGAAATATTTTAATCTTGCAAGCGCTTTCAATGTAAATATATATAGTACTGTACGTCGTTTTCAGGCAATTCAAAATTCTCTTTAACGCATCCTAGTCTGAAGTTTTTAATTGAATAATGAAATAGAATACACAAATTAAATATTAATTATTTTTAAATATTTAATTTGTATGTTCTATTTTACTTCTAGCAGAAAAGAATATTTATTTACTTCATTAGTATTCATGATGATGGAAATCTCAAGCAAGATTTAAAATTCTAGAAATCATGAAAGTTGACAAATGCTGTAAATCTTACACTAAAAAGTTTTTTTAATATTTAATTCAAATAATAGTTTACTTAAAGTTCCACTTTCATTCCGAAATTCGGTTAACTTTATGATAAGTATAAATATTATATCAAAATAATATCATTTATGTTAATTGTTCCTGGCACCTTCCAAAGAAAAAAAATTTTTTTCTAATTAGAATTTTTTTCATATTTATAATGTGTTTTGTGTTCTATTTCTATACTACTTATGAATTAGCAGTCACATAAGGTAGGAATTTTATTGAATTCATATTAAAATTTTTTTTATCTGTTTAACTCAGCTCCCTCGAGATTAAATCCTGCCACTGCTCAACATATCCACAATCTAATGCAGGCATGGCCCATATACAGTTTATGATTAATCTTTCAATATTAGCTACTCAAGTCTGAATAGCTCTATGAAAAATTCTGACACCTAAGGAAGAAAAAAGGTCAACAACTCACTGTGCGTTTAGAATTAACGCTCCATTACAAATCTCTTAAGTACAGTGTAGAATATTGATAATGCATGATAATGTGAAAAATGTATCTGTAATCTCTATGTACAATTTAGTCTCTACGGGGTGACACCACAATGAGATCTCGCACCACCTCAAAATCTTCCTAGGGCAGCCTCTGGTTTGGCCCGTGAAAAAAGTTCTCTTTCCAATTCGGCCTGGGGGCAAAAACCATTGGCCACCCCTGGTACAATGAATAAAATGTGCATTAGTGATTGCACTAATGAAATCATTAGTGAATATCGGAACATATTTTAGTACATTGCAGTTCACTGATGAGCTGTTTGATGCATCCTGGAATGTATCATATCATGTCTTGTTTAATGATAAAAATCATTGTCAGTTGAGTTATCATTTGGAGTTATTTAGCCTAATTATTTTATTAGTCAGCTTTGTTATTAATTATCAAAGTTGTGAATTTGTGCTCTCCAAAACCAATATTCGAATATATCAATGAGCAAATATCTTTTTCCATCATTGATGTTTGTTAATAATAATCATCTTTGGATATGCAATGCCAAAAATTTCTACTCATCATTGTTATAGCCAAGGGATTCTGACTAGATCAGTTAAATCACATAGTAAAGCTTTGTACCAGTGACCAATCAAACAAGTACATTCATGGACATCTGTAGAGAGAGCAAATGGAGCAATGGCCCCTGGAATTAGAATCCCACTTACTATAATTAAATGTGATTGAGATATTTAATCTTACATCTTTGACCATGAGATACTATCTTTGTCTTTTTGTGTTGATGCAATACTGCTGTCTATAATCTACTTGTGAAAAAATCCAAAGAAATTAAATAATTAAATATAAATTTATTGATGTAATTATCTGTTCAAGCTTTGTTCCTCTGAAAAATTTTCTATAAATGTCCATGAGTACATGCATCAATTATCTGAGCTTTTATTAAATTCTTGTATTGAACAAGATTACAGGCAATATTGCCACAAGTAATCATCAGTAAAGTAAAACTATCAAACTAATTTAATATTATTTTCTTAAAAATTTATTTGCATGCAAAATTTAAAATAAATTCTAAAATTAAGAATTATTGCTTAAAAGCAAGATGACAGTTATTATTGCCTTATTGTCCTTATTCCAATTCTTATTATATTTGTCAATTTGGACTTAAATTATTAATAGGACTGTTAATAACTTAAGTCCAAGTTGACAAATATAATAACAAGATGACAGTTATTTAAAAATTTAACAAACACATGTAAATAAAAATGACTTTTTCAATAAATTCTGATTTATTTGAAGGAATTATTATACTTTTATCTATTTAAATTACAACATAAAAATTGTTTTATCATAAAAGATAATAAAATATATAAATACAGTTGTTTATAATATAATGATATAACAAATATTTAAATAAGCTTCATCAATTAATCTCGGAACACATCAAATCTTACATTAACTAATTCATCATATTTTATACAGAGTTTATTATTGCTATTTTCAAATTTATAATTTAAAATAAATAAAAAATAAACTTACTATGTACAATTTAATATTAGCATTATTAATATTCACTATATTTATCTTTATAATGTAGAGAGAATTATACAGAATTTTCTAAAATACATTTAATAATAACTAAATTTAAAATATTGAATATTGGGTAAAATGTTTACATAAATTTTAAATTTTGATTTTAATTAAGGAAATAATAAAATAAATTAGCAAAGATTAACTTCTAAGTCTTACAAATTGTATAATTTTTATTGTAGAATATATATATATACAATCATCTATATAAGCATAATTCAGTTCAAAATAATTTACAATTGTTTTGTGATCAATATATATATATATTAGTATGTATGTATACATAAAATAATCAATGGCAAATTTTGTGCAAATTTTGCTTCTGTATGGAAGAATTTATTGATTTATCATAATTATCATATCAACTTTAAGATGGTCATCTTTTCTGCTGTGTTGAATTCTGTTGATTAACAAGCTTCTCGTTTTGATTTGACATTTCAGATGTATGAGGTGAAGAGGAATGTAGTTTTCTAAAAATATCAGGAAACTGATTTTTTGGAAAAAGTGTTTCTATAATTCCTTCTAATAGAACATATACTAAGCGTCGATTCAATTCAGGATGTTGAAACATTTCAAAAACACACAATACTCCTTTACGTGTTGTACTAGTTCCAATGACATGTTTCAGCTCATCTAAAAGAAATTTATTTTCAAAGTCATTGTTTAACTAATAAATATTTAAGACATAGTAAAGTTATGATAGACTTAAGTTAAAAATTAAATGGCACTACTACAGCCTATGGTGTTCCTGCCGAAATCTGCAATTGGATTAAAATTTTTTTGATGGGGTAAGTCCTAGCCCAAATTACCCTTACACCAGATTTCAAAGTTGAACTCGTGTGCTGCAGTGCAAAAATTCAAAAACTTTCTGCTGTTTTTCCTGGATATCACAGAAAAAACCTTTGCAAAATTTGATCAAATAAAAGCTGTGGTACAACTACAAAAGGGTTATATCCATTATCTTTTTTTTTACAGATTTTTACATGCATGTTTACTATGTGAAACAATCAAAACAATAATTGTTTGAATTTTTGTGCACCCTAGTGGAGCTTATTACAAGCTAAAAAAATATAATGTCTGATCTGTCTGTAAAGTTTATCTTGATGGTTAGTGTTTAACTTAAATGACTGCAGTTTTAAACAGTATGAGTTTCAATGGTAATGTCATATCCTATGGTAAACTGAAAATATTTTCTTGTTAATTTTTATCAGTATCTTACCATAATGATAAATCAATGAAACTTTGCAGACATAGATCAGACATTGTACTCTCAGATAGTATATTTTTCAGCTTGTAACAGGTTACACTAAAACACAGAAAAAAGGGGGGATATAATAACCCTTATGTAGCTGTACTATGTAATTTCTATTTGATCAAAATTGGCAAAGGCTTTTCTGAGATGTCCAGGAAAAACTGTAGAAAGTTTTTGAATTTTTGCACTGCAGCATACACGAGTTCAACATTAAAATCTGGTGTAAAGGTAATTTGGGCTAGAACTGACCACATCAAAAAAAATTTTAGTCCAATTGCAGATTTAGGCAGGAACATCACAGGTCACAGTAATGTCTTATCATAATTATAGCTTAAAATTTTAAACTTGAATAAATAATAATAGAAAAACAAGAGATTTCTAAAATTTTAATTCAGACATCCTGCTGGATATTATAGATATTATTCATACAAAAACTAAATTGATATTTATTGCAACTCTATAATTCAAACAAACAGTTGGATTCTTTTTTCAAACCATAAAAGATAATAATTATTAAGCAATTTGGCAGGAGGCAGATTGCCAGCAAGGTCTTAGAATATAAGGTTGCCTCGTACAGCCGATTAAGCCACTTCCTGCCAGATTCTGGATATACGTCATCTGTAGTCGAGCCCAAGGTCTAGCGACTGCTTCACTACTGTAAGCGAGGGAAGGAAATTTGGAATTTAACTATTTTTTTTAATTTGTTGAGCGGTTTTAGACTCATAATCTTCGAAGGTAAATATATCTATACTTATTGCTATTATTAAACATAATTATGTTGATAATTATATCGATAAAAATTGTTCGGAAGTAACAAAAGTGTTCCTAGAACAGTTTGATATTCTGTTGTAGTCTTTACTCTTCGTTCTGTAGAAATTACAGAATATGGTTACGGATAAAATATATTTATTAATAAAATACTTTAAAATACTAAGAATAGTTTTCTGCATGTATAAAAATAGTATCTGCTCAATGAAATGACGACTACAAATAATAAGCTGGCCCGTAACAGAATGGTAACACTTTTAAGATAACTTGAGATGTAAAAGAATATTGTTTATTATTAATTAATATAACTTTTTAAAATATGCATATTTACGCAAATACCTAAATTTTATTATTTTTAGATGCCAGGAGCAACGTGTGCTGTTGCAAATTGTGATAACAGCCATTGTAAAACAAAGTCATTAGACAGGAAAGTCAGTTATTTTAGATTTCCTAAAGATCCAATAATAAGAAGAAAATGGATCCATAACTGTAAAAGAAAAGACAAATTTAATCCTGATTCTTGTCATGTTTGCTCTGATCATTTCACAGAAAATGATTTTGAGAGAAATTTAAAAGCTGAATTATTAGGTTTATTGACAAGACCTAAACTAAAGAAAACTTCAATACCAACAGTAAATTTAGGAAACATAGAAAATAAAAATATTAAGCAGTCAAATGAAAGAAAGAATCGTGTATTAAAAAGAAATAGAAAAAATCTGATAGAAAAACTCTTAGATGTAAATAAACAGGATAAAGGAGAGGAATCTCTTAACAAATGTAACAATTGTAAAACTTTAGAAGATCTTAATTTTAAATTAAAACATGAAAATTCTATTTTAAATATGAAGATTAAACATATTGAGATAAGAATGCAAGCAATCCAAAGAGATCTGAAATTTTGGAAAAGTAAAACTGTCATCCTTCAAAAAGAACATGAAAAATTGAAAAAAATAAATGAAAAAAATAAAAAAGATTTTGTTATATCAATATTGAAAGGTACCTTTACAGAAACACAAATATATAATCTGCTGGAGAGAAAAAAGAAAATTAAATGGAAGAAAGAAGATATGAATTTGGCATTTACTTTGAGATATTTAAGCATAAGATCATATTTATACTTAAGAAATCAAATGAATATCCCGTTACCTGCAGTTTCGACACTTCAACGATGGGCTTCAAAAATAAATCTTTGTCAAGGCATATTAAATGATGTTATAAACATCATGAAAATTAAAGGCTTTGAACTTTCAGAAGAAGAAAAACTTACAGTTCTTCAGTTTGATGAGATGAAGGTAAATACTGTATATACTGTACTCATATTGATAAAACCACATAATTCAATAATTATTTTAATTTTCTGTTTTAACATTTTACTGATATTTCAGGTAAAGCATATATATGAATATGATAAAGTGAGGGATAAAGTTATTGGACCCAATAATCAAGTTTTAGTAATGATGGCAAGAGGACTATTTGCATCATGGAAACAACCAGTTTACATGGATTTTGATGTTAAAATGAAAAAACAACTTTTATTTACTGTTATTTCAAAACTTTTTGATGCAGGATATACTGTTGTTGCTGTTGTTAGTGACTGCGGTGGACAAAATATAGGATTATGGAAGGAATTAGGGATAAATATATTCAATACTAAATTTATACATCCATCTAATGGAAATAATATATACTATTTTCCAGATGCACCTCATTTGTTAAAACTCATTAGAAATTGGTTTTTAGATACAGGTTTTCTAACTTCAGATCATACATTAATAAACAAAGACTCATTACAACAGTTACTTCAAATAGATTCCAATGAAATAAAAGTTTGCCATAAATTAAAAGAAGAGCATATTACATGTCAGAAATTTCAACGACAAAATGTTAGGTTAGCTTGTGAATTATTT
Organism: Centruroides sculpturatus; assembly: GCF_000671375.1. Classification (NCBI taxonomy): domain Eukaryota; kingdom Metazoa; phylum Arthropoda; class Arachnida; order Scorpiones; family Buthidae; genus Centruroides; species Centruroides sculpturatus. Next base: position 445,486 of record NW_019384714.1, on the reverse strand, counting down.
TCTAATTCTACAGCTATTGCTATTAAAAGATATATTAAAACTGAAAATGCCTTAGCAGCTTCTGAATTTATATCATCAATTAATGCATGGTTTGATGTTATGAATAGTTCAACACCCAATTTTCATTACAAAATTGATTATCCCTCCAAATGTGCTTATGGCATTAACATAACAGAACAAAATAATATACTTGATAATACTTACAGAATAATTTAAAGTATGAGATGTGTATCTAAAAAACCACTTCAAACATTTCAAAAAGGAATGCTTATATCTATTAAAGATTTATTTTTCGACCTTAGTTCAAAATTTCCTAAATACCATTATATCTTAACATGTAAAGTAAATCAAGATTCTTTAGAAAATCTATTTTCACAGATTCGAACTAGAGGTGGTTTAAATGATCATCCTAGTCTACTTAAATATATAGAGTAAGAATGATAATTTTAGGCAAACAGAGTTCTTATATCTTGAGTTGATTAAAATATAATCAATTAAAGATTTTATTTCCTTGCTTCTTAGACCTGGTGTTCTCCATTTGCAGTCTTCTTTCATGATGTTTGTACCTTGTGTTGGTCACCATTAAGTTGTTTTTCTTACAGAAGTCAGTTAATGTATTTCCTCCTTCATTTCAATTTCTCAATCTCACAGTACTATTATGTTCATGTCTCTTCATCTACCAATTTTGGTCTATTTGATAGCAGACTTCTGTATTTTCATCTGCGTGCTCTGTAGTAGGTAGGTTGTAAACAAGTCTCTTGGTTTGGCTTTCAGTTTCATAACAATAACTCTATTGGATACCTGCCAATATCTACAGTATCTACCACTTCTGCAGTACTTATTTGATATCATGCATACTACTTCTTTGGTAAACAAACATAATCACTAAACCTGATATACTCTAAAGCTATACACCAACCAATGCAGAGTATTTTTTTACACTTCTTTGGTAATATTCTCCACCTGAGTAAATGAATCTGTATCCATTTTCTGTTCTTATGCCTCCTTTCCTGTCCATCTTATTTCAGATTCCCAAGATTGAAATATACAAATTTTTCATTTCATTGATTACATTGGTTAATTTTCTTGTTCATTAGAGGGATTTCACATTCCAAGTGCCAATTATTTTTCTTCCCTTAAGGGCTATTTTGCTAGAGGACTTCTGTGTATCTGCCCCAAAACATCCAATTGGATTTGTTCCAGAAATTTCATGTGAAATCTTGGTTTCCAAACATTCCAGCCCAGCTCCATAGCACCTATTCCTGCATAAGGACAGACCCATTGACCCATCTGTGCATGTGCCTAATTTTCTCTGCTTTGATTTTGGTTCATCAAATCTTGAAAAAGTTAGTTAAACATGGTGATTTTCTAAGTTATTGTTTTCCATGTTTATTATTATTATTTAGATACACAATTTGAGTATGTTGCAAAATGATTTTAAAAAATGTTGGAATTAGGCTTCAAAGGCAGTTGGATGGAGTCCATAATATCATAACACAATCATTTGTGAAAATATTAGTTTTATACTAAACCAAATGATCACCATAATTAATTGAGTGATTTTTTGGTTTAGTATCAATGCATCAGATTTCAGGATGCCTATTATATATTAGTTTTATACATGTGTTAGGTAAAGTCAGGATCCAGCTTAACAATCCCAGTAGATTTTGGTAGGATAAAATAAAACTACACTTGCAAAAGAAGGAAAAAAATTATTTCATTTTAAAATGAATTAAAGCTGACTTAAATGAATAATTAGAGATAAAAATGTGAGAATATTATAAATAACTTTTTAATTGTAATATAAAAATAATTGGATTTTAATCACTATGGAAAATAGGAATTCAGAAAATTGATGACAAATTATCATCCTACAAGTAAATGTTAATAGATAAAACTTAATTAACTACATTAATCAAAGGACACCTGTACAAATTCTTCTTGTAGCATGAGAGATAAAAACAATTGTCTCTAGGTACAAATAAAAAAATTTTTATAGCTTAAAGAGTTAAGACTAATTTGAAACATTCAGAGATTTTAATGAAAAATATAAATATGATAATAAAAAACATGTTTTCTAAGGCAGTGATTCTCAACCTTTTTTCATCACGGTACACTTTTAATAATTTAAAAATTTGGCGGAACACACGGTTACTTCGGTAAGTACTGCAGGACAACCAGTGACATCATAACAGTGATTTTTAAATGCAGTTGGTTATTTACGTGACATTTTCTAAACATCTTAGTAACTACTGGCAGTTACCGGTAACACCAGTTACAATTTCCAAACATGCCTTAGGAAGGTAGAACCGATTAAACTACTTGTCTGATGTCGCTTATGTATGCAATGGCGGCACACTAAAGTGCCGCGGCACAGTGGTTGAGAATCACTGTTCTAAGGAACAAAACTAGTATTTCTGTCTTCAATATTGAAAAGATATTTGCAGGATTTTAGAAAACTGATATCATGAACATCACTACAATTTAATGAAGCTAATGTGCAAATGAATTTATTTTGTTCTTTTAATTATAATTTTAAAATATTTAAATATATATGAATGTTCTCATTGTTCTGTTCTGAAACTTTAATGATATAAAAACTGTACACCTATAGATTAGTTATATGCAATTGAATCTCCAACAGTCACTTCAGACAAGGACAATTTTTTGAAATTTTTTTAAACAAAAATGTATACAAAATAATCTCCAAACAATGGCCGTCTTTTATTTTTCTGTCAGTGACCACTGTTTGGAAATATGACTATATAAAATAAATTACAAACGCAAGTATAAAGTAATGTATTTTATAAAAAATAAAAACCACTAAAGACATAAAACGTATTTTAAAATTTATAAAAGGAAATAATTCTTTTTTAAATATCGTTAAACAAGAATACTTGAAAATTACAACTTTGATCTTTACTTATAGGCTATACCAGGGGTCGGCAACCTTTCAGCAGTGTTGTGCTGAATGTAAGTTGTGTTATTCCAAGTGCCGACCTGATTCTATCAAGTTTATTATACAGTAGAACCTCCATTATCCGGACTTCCATTATCCGGATTTTCGATTATCCGGATTGTTCAAAATAAACAAAAATTTTACGAATTTGCTGATTTGCACTTGGCGAATTACGACACTGTTTATGTACGTGATGGAATGCATAACTTTTTTTGTTTCAACAACGTCTCACCCAGCACAGTGGTCGTAAACTCTTAAATATATTTTACGTAGTAATAAAAATATAACTTGACATACGTATTTATAAATAATTTATATTCAAATTACATCATTTCTATGACCAAGGGCGGCGTAAGGCATGGACGACGTGGGCCACCGCCTATGCCTCGCGGTCCGAAGGGCCTCGCGCCTCGAAGGTTTATGCATTACTTAAAAGCCGCGAACGCGACGAAAAAATTTTACTCGTCATAAAACGATAAATAGTTTGTCAAATTTTTATTCATAAAAATGCAGTTTCAACTGCTTTTTATTTTATAAAATCCGTCTTCTTGCGCCACCAGAGGGCCTTTTAAACAATAGGTAGTCTGTTAGCGTTGGTCAGTAGTAGTCCAAATTCAATACGAACGTTTGTTTCTTGAAAATTTGATCACGATTTAAATACAGTATTTATTTTTAATATTACCAATATGTCATCGAAAAGAAAACGTGTTGTATTATCATTAAAAGACAAATTAAAGTATTTGTTTTGATTATCCGGATTTTTCCTTATCCGGACGACCTTCATCCCCAATTAGTCCGGATAATCGAGGTTCTACTGTATATGCTATCAAAATAAGTCTGGTTATAATGGACTTCAAAAATGTTGAAGTTAAGTTGTTAATTGAATTATGTTCTTACATGTGAAGTGCTTGCATAACACACAGATGGTGACACGGAGCATGTGCTGTAACAGAAATATACAAACAAGAGATTGTTTTTTAATATACAGTGGTGTTTGCTGAACTATGACTTTCATTTAAATGTGTAATTAATAATTAAAAAAAATTTTTTACTACATTTCTATTCAATCAGAGTACCACTGAAAATCGTCCTATGTACCACATTTGGCATGCGTGTCATAGGTTGCCCTGGGCTATACTGTCATTCTTAAAAATGTCTACTTGTGAAGTCCATATACTTGAAGTGATGCTCTCATATTTTCATTACATTTATACATATATTGTATATAGAACACATTTTCAAACAGATGGACACTTTAAATATGATTCCTTTTTTCTCTGTAATCTCTATGTACAATTTAGTCTCTACGGGGTGACACCACAATGAGATCTCGCAC
>NW_019384714.1:437824-439703 GCF_000671375.1 Centruroides sculpturatus | reverse complement strand
ATTCTCATCACTTAAAAATAAAAAGTATAAAACATGTCTCTTATATTCATCTGTTACTTCCATTTTAACGAAAATAAACAACTGAAATGTTCCCAATTCTGAACAGTATTATATGAATGAGATCCAATTTAACACTTCAGTGTAAAAAGTATCACATTAGACTGGCATTTTTAACAGCAAAACAAGATCATAAAATACGCACGAACTTATGGACTGACCTAATATATACAGTAGAATATCATTTAATTAATGAATCATGGGACAATATATTTTTTCTCCAGGTCCTGCCAAATCAATATAATTTTACCTCTTTTCAGCTGATCTGTAACTCAGAATAATGGATTTTTTTTCTAGCTCCATCTTTGGTAAACATTGTATTTTTTCAACTTTTAATTAATAATTGGATGTTTCTGGCTACTGAATTAAAAAAATTACATTGCACGCTGTGCAAACTAAGTGCATAATTGTCACAGTTTTTACTGCTAACATTGCAGCCATGCATTAATGCCCTCTTGTAGTGTGTTGATTAGTGGAGGGAAACTACTTCTGGCTTAACACTTCCAGATATGTATATGTATGCAACAAAGATGTACCTCACCTTTGTTGCAGACACATGTTTGAGAATATTGCACCTTGAAATTATGCTTGCATAACAATAACATTTCATACTGATGATGCCACCAAAAGAAGCCCAGAAACATCACATCATCAGAGCATCACAAAGCAAACCAAGATGGATGAGTTTTTTAACATATTGTGAAGTGCCAATGATCATACATACTTTGTTGCTTTTTGGCTTATAATGTACTGTATATAGTTTCTTCAGCTTTGTTATGACATAATGTACGATCTTAAAATACAACTGTTTATATAAAGGATAGAAATCTCAAGAGACTGAATAATTTCAAGTGCAGGTTTTTTTTTAACCTGTCCTACATTGTTCCCGAAAATATTTGTGTTGACCTCATTGACCTGCATGGGTGATCCCAAATATTTTCGTGTTTACATCGGAACGTTTTTGATACTAGATATCGCTATATGTCACGATTTTTATATTAAAACGAACTTTTCAAATATAATTTTTTTTGTTTCTATATTATTCAATATATTTATTTTGTTTGTGAAACATAAAAAATTAATTTTTTACAATACAGTGTGGTGATTCTTGTAGCGATGTGTGATGGGTTCCGCGAACAGACTGACACAAAATAAAAGAAACGAATTAAATAAAATAAAATCCGGTTCCCTTTTATTATCGCCAGAAAGAATCGAAGCAGGTTCTTTATGGATCCCAACTTCTCGAGTACAAACACTCGTACAGGCTTGCCGTCTATTACAACAAAGATATCACGTGCTATACGTGACCCGACAATCAAGCGCGTGTAGATCTAAAACTAGAACTTAACCTACTTATAACTATCGAAAGAAAGATTAGATAGGAGAGAAGATAGAACAAGACAGAAATACCCGGGTTTCCTTTCCTAACGTACGTATAATACTGGGGTGAGATACCACTCTTTGTTTTCGTCGTGACTCCTTTGGTCGTCAGCGTCCTTTCTTTTCCTTGCACCACGTGTCCCTTCTTGACTCTCCGTAACACACTCACTTCACGCACTCTCACGCTGCTCGAGGACGATCCTTTCTACCACCTTGCCTTCTCTCGTCCTGGTACAAGAATGAGTTCCCTTTCCTTCCTGCAAGACCCCCTGGGTCTTCCTCCTATTGTTCACCGGGCTTTTCTTCGAAATGGTAATCCCACCCCAAGGGTAAGCGGATTAGAAGGGAAAATTTAGAAAATAATCAAGATAAAGAACAAAAGAGTTTCTAAGACTAACTTATATTACATAGAAAACTATAAATTATATGGCCGATGGCCACA
>NW_019384714.1:343666-433033 GCF_000671375.1 Centruroides sculpturatus | reverse complement strand
TTGTGGTGATTCTTGTAGCGATGTGTGATGGGTTCCGCGAACAGACCGACACAAAATAAAAGAAACGAATTAAATAAAATAAAATCCGGTTCCCTTTTATTATCGCCAGAAAGAATCGAAGCAGGTTCTTTATGGATCCCAACTTCTCGAGTACAAACACTCGTACAGGCTTGCCGTCTATTACAACAAAGATATCACGTGCTATACGTGACCCGACAATCAAGCGCGTGTAGATCTAAAACTAGAACTTAACCTACTTATAACTATCGAAAGAAAGATTAGATAGGAGAGAAGATAGAACAAGACAGAAATACCCGGGTTTCCTTTCCTAACGTACGTATAATACTGGGGTGAGATACCACTCTTTGTTTTCGTCGTGACTCCTTTGGTCGTCAGCGTCCTTTCTTTTCCTTGCACCACGTGTCCCTTCTTGACTCTCCGTAACACACTCACTTCACGCACTCTCACGCTGCTCGAGGACGATCCTTTCTACCACCTTGCCTTCTCTCGTCCTGGTACAAGAATGAGTTCCCTTTCCTTCCTGCAAGACCCCCTGGGTCTTCCTCCTATTGTTCACCGGGCTTTTCTTCGAAATGGTAATCCCACCCCAAGGGTAAGCGGATTAGAAGGGAAAATTTAGAAAATAATCAAGATAAAGAACAAAAGAGTTTCTAAGACTAACTTATATTACATAGAAAACTATAAATTATATGGCCGATGGCCACAACAGTAAACACAATTTTTATTAAAAAAAAATTTAGGCTTAACATCGATGAAAATTCAACATGGCGTCACAGGCAACAAATAAACATTTCAACATCAAATAGGTTAAAGGCTAAAGTCTTAAAGCAACAACAACGACACATGGATGATATGGATGATAGGAAAGCTAGGGCAAGGAAAAAGAAGAAAAAAAGAGAGAGGGGAAAAAAATCACACTATCAGTTTTCATTAAAGTAAACATGATGAAAAGTGCAAAAGAAACTGAAAATGTCAATATTCTAACATCTGTGAGCAAATTTAATGCTTACTTGAAGAAAAAAATATTGAATAATGGAGTTTTTACTTAAAAATTGTAAAATTTTGTACTGAGGATTTTCCAAATTCTAGAACCATGTTGTATGGGTGATATTCCTAATTTTCAAACTGTGATGTAGAAGTGCTGTGTTGTACATACAAGGGTTGTAGAAGTGCCGTGTTATATATACAGTAATACCCCGAACTTACGCGATAGGTGGGACCGAGCGGTAACCGCGTAAGTCGAATTCGCGTAAGTCGGGGTATTAATGTATATATATATACATACATACACAATACGGTATATGTACAATTTAATTCTATTCTAGTGAATTCTGCAAAGTGTAGTTCATGAAACAGAAGGATAATGAATGACATCAGATATTTCATGTCAAAAGGCATGCAGTTTTTCAAACTTTTTAAAAATTCATATTAATTTACAATTTTCTGATTTAAATAAAGATGAACAAAATTAACGACAAAAATTTTAAAACCAATTAACCATTAATGAAAAACTGACTTAATATATTGGTATAATTAATCTAACTTTCTAGGAATACCTTACAATTACTATTCACATTTTCAGTTCGAGGGCAGATGTTAATGAAGTAGATATAAATAAACAATTAGTATTACAGTTTTAAAATAAAAACAAAGTGTAAAAATATTTTAATTCTTGAAGTTAGACTATTTACAAAAATATATTAATATTTTCGAGTCTATCATTAAGTCCTTTTACACAAACCACAGAAGACACAGTTACATTGGTTAGAAGATAAAACTTCTTTAAAAGACAAATAATAAAAAGGTAAAAATTCACAATTAACTACCACTAGAGGGATGAACCAGTTATAAAATTTGGAAAAGGACTTGATAATTGGTGAGAAGATTCTTAAGTTTTTAATGTTAAAAACGTCAGATCCTACAATAAAAGGCTGGTGTTTGATCATTTTTAATTGTGAATTTTTACCTTTTTATTATTTGTCTTTTAAAGAAGTTTTATCTTCTAACCAATGTAACTGTGTCTTCTGTGGTTTGTGTAAAAGGACTTAATGATAGACTCGAAAATATTATATTTTTGTAAATAGTCTAACTTCAAGAATTAAAATATTGAAGAATGTCCTGAGTTAACATTGAATATTGTGAAAGTGTAAAAAATTGTAACTGTAATTTTTTTATTACATTTTCATATCTATTTAATATTCTAAAGTTAATGTTTTTCCAGAAAATATTATGCAATTAAATATTTTTACTAAAAAAATTCATACCTTAATGCTTTTACATATTCAGCTACTTGATCAGCAGATGTCATCCATTCAACATAATCAACAATCTTTCTGAAATTAAAAAATCATAAAAACATTGTTATGCTATCAAACAAATTATTATCTGTACATTTAAATTAAAATGAAAGAAACACTTTGGTTTCATCCATTTCCCAATCATCAAATTTATCAAATAAAGACTTTATGTAATTGTAAAATTTTATGAGTGTTTTGTGAAATAAATTCAATGTTTTCCCCTTTTTGACTTAGATTACTTTTATAGTTACCAGCAAATATCTGTAACTTAATTTTAACAATATATTATATTACTAAAATTAAATTACACAGATATTTTGTATTTTTCTACACATTAACAGATTAAATTTTTTTCATAAATGTTGAACAATATTTAATGCATATTGAACAATGTTTATAAAAATCTTTCTTATAACCAACCATAATCAAATGTTTTATAATTATAATACTGTAATACAGTTTAATTACAATGACTATATTGATAAACTTTATTATGAAAATTAATTATAATACAAAATAGCAAATCTCATTAAACAATACTATTTAGTTACAAGGATAATTATTGTAATCAAACAATATTCTACTTTTTCATTTCTGACTCTTTTTGCTCGGTGAGCAATAAGAAACTTTTTCAGACACATCATGAATTTTACCAGACCTACAGCAGATGCTGAGTGATGAGGGATGGAGACAGTTGTATCTATAACAATTTCCTGAAAAATTCCTAGGATTGTTTGCCTAGGCTTATTCCCAAGTTGCCAATGTGATAGGTTAATGCCATAGCCTGCAATTGGTTGCACCATTAGAAAAAAAAAATTTAACATTCTTGAATTTCATTTTATATATTTACTACTTTTGAAGATATTTAGGTGATGTGCTAGCAATGCTTCTCACTATGTCTCTCTATTTGTCATTTATAGCTGAATGAAGTGCTTGTAATTGATATGAGCCTGCTGATTGCAATTTTAACCTAATTAGTGTGCATTGTTAGATTTGATTTTTAACAATGCAACCTCCTGAAACACACAGCACATCACCAAAGTCAGAAGAAAAATCTAGATGTGTTTAGTATCCTAAAAGGAAGAATAGATTTACAAAAAAATCAATGTAAATGTTGTTCAAATCCAATATGTAAGGAACACTACAACACTGTTTTTGTTTGCCAAAATTGCAATTCAGAAGCTCAATCTGATTCAGATGAGTAAAAATAGAAATTTACGAGTGTAAACATTTTGTAACCTTATTGTATGTTATTGTAAGGTTTAATAAATTATTTTTTTCAAACATTGTTACCATTCAGTGCCTGATGTAATAGTGCTCTGTATGTAATAATAGACATGTTGTTTCCAGTTTATATATTATCATCATAAGCAGGGAAAGACTTGTCATAACCATGGTAAAATCAAAGTTAAAATAATGTTCACAAATAGAAATTTTGTTTGAAAATAATTACTATTCCTACTCTGTAATTTCTAAACCATTAAAGAAATGCCACCATGTGGTTAATGTTTTTTCCTAACATTACAGAAAATGATACAAATGATCCTGCACATTCAAGGATTCCCGGTAGTTAAGTATGTCTTTGTAAATATCATGTTTATAGAAAACTTATTAGAATTGGTTTGGTTTATTTCGTTATGGCAATGTGATATGTGGGTGATCTGCCAAGGAGGATGAATTCTGGGAAGACTTTAATGTAAAACTGGTCCCTATTTAGATGTTACTAATGTGAAGAAACCCAGAAAAATCCATGTGACCAGTCCATTGGCAATATGCAAACCCACAACAGACTAATAGTGTTTGGTGGTTTTATCCATTCGATTACTGGAGGGTACTTACTTATAGGGTTGCAATTTGAAAAAATTGTAGACCTATAAATTCCCACTGTCGTCTGTCTGTCATTCTTAAGAACAGAGTTAGACAGATGAAAGTCGAAACCAGATATGGAAAGCTTAAGAGCAGGAGGTCCAGATTACTATACACAAATTTCTAGTTTGAACCAGAAATCACATTAACTCAATTCAAAAATTTTCTCCTGAACAGAATTAAATACATAACCAACATAAATCTATTTCTGACAGGAAAAGTATGATATACAAGGACAAAACACTATGCAAGGCAAGTGCTACATGTTGTCTGTCACAGTAATGGTGCAATGACAAAATAGCATGTACATTTCACTCTATATCATTGTCACATTAATTAAGTGAATATAATATACAGGTATACCTTGAGTTACGTCATTTCGAGTTACATTATTCTCAATTATACGTTGTTTGTCAAAAAATATATGGAAAAATAAAAATCAAGTTTAAGTCATTTTATTCGACTTTAAGTCCGTCCGCCACAAATATTGAAATCATAACATCACTAGAAAAGCGTTAAAGTGCATAAAATCATATTAAAATATGTACATTTACAATAAATATTAATATAATCATCATAAATCCTAGAGAACGAAACATGAAAACATCTGTGTTTCTGTGTTGTTGTCTTATTTAGTGGTCTTTAAGTGCTCAATATTGGTGTTTTCCATGGTAGCTCCAATATCTACCATTTGGCGTTGTTGTCAGCGCCACTCGATATTGGTAAATTTAATATAAATTAGTTTATTTTCTACTGTCGCAAGATAATTTTAATAACTGTATTTTTTATTTAACCTTACAAAATTATCTTACTTTATAATGTCTTAGAGCAAACCACATTCACAATGTAGAGTCTGCGATGTACTGTAAACATCACCAAATTATTATTATTATTATTATTATTATAACATATTATTAAAAATTCATTTATAAATAAAATACAAAACTGGGAATGGTTATTTGTGGTTTATCCTAGTGACAAGTAAATTTGAAGACAAGTAAATTCGACTTACATCATTTTTCGACTTAAGGCCTCTCCTGGAAGCAATTATTGACGTAAGGCGAGGTATATCTGTATATATATTTTTAAGAATTATATTTAAGTATTTTATTTTCCTAAATTTTTTGCCAATAGATGGTGCTACATGTAAAACCAGCAAATCCAATGTTGACAGAAATGAATTAATATGTAGAAATATAATCAATAATTTGGAGTGGGATATATGACATTATCTAAGTTAGAAGTATGTGAACATAACTGCCACGTTTTGTAGCAATTAGTCAAACAGGCTAGGCATGCATAGCAAACAAACATCCTCATTTATATACAGGTTGCTGTTAATGTAAAAAGAATTGGCAGAGTAAAAAGTATTATACTAATTAATTTTAAAAGTGATACTATAAGATATAAATGCAGTGGAAGAATAACAAAAATATTCATATATGTAACAATAATAATAAGCACACTCAAATGCAGTTTTTAACATTCTTTAAACCTATATTTTCTTTTTTTGTACTCATTAAAAGTAAAGGAAAAAAAAACATACTTCTCTTAGCTTGACTAATCAAACAAAAACATTTAAAACACATTTTCATTTGATAATTAAAATTCCTAATACTGTTATTTTACCTGTTTATTTTATCACCAAATGTTGCATTCATAATTTGACGTAAAAGAATAACAATCCTTCTTCTAAACCATTGATCTTTGCTTTTTAAATCAAATACTTCATCCATTAACAACAACATTATTCGTAATGGAATATTATCTTCTCCCTGTGAAGAAAACAAAATTGCTAATATTTATTAATTAAAAAGAAATAAATAAATAAGTTTTTAATTATTTCAGACTCACTTCAATATCTATACCAGCAGCCACTTTTCCACTTCCAACAAGTCCAGGATTAAGTGATGGATTCCATTTACTTCCCAATACTTTGACTAGTCCATCTCTAAGACCATCAATAAGTGTATCTGGCATTGTTTTAACAATATTACCCACCGATTTAACGGAAGATTTTAATGGATTAACTAAAGTGCCAACCTGAAATGCATTTTTATTTCTAAGAATTATTTTTTTACAAAAATAAAAATAAACATTAAATTCTTACAGTTCTTGAAAGCGGACGTCTTCCTCTTTCATATATCTTTGGTTCCAAAAAATTTAAAATCATTGCACATAAACCCTGATTAGCATTGAGCATTTCTGATGAGCATATAATTTGAAGGTATTCATTAAGCTGTTCAGCACGCTTTTCTAAAAACTGACGAGCAAGATTATTGAATGTCTTTTTCCCAGGAAATTTAAGACTAGATAGATGAGGAAACTAGAAAAATAATTTTTCATTAAATATAAATGATTTAAAATCCAAAAATAAACATTTTGTTTTATTATAAACAGTAAAATTATTACTAATATACCTTTTCTATCACAGACATATGGAAGTCATGGAAATCACTATATCTTCGTACTAAATACCACCTTTCTTCTGATTTATTACTATCTCTTTTTGTTACACAAATGGCATATACAGCATAAGTTCGACCAGAATGATTTGTTATTCCTACAAAAATCCATAATTACAAAAATATTTAAAAAGTAAGAAATCATAGTAGTTAAAATTCTTTCAGTACTAAGAATGAGTTAATTATTAATATTTTAATCATAATCTTACTTATTTACAGATAACAGATTTTGTAAAATTAATTTAATAAATTAAGACAGTCAATTTTCTCAGAGATTCTTCTTGATTAGTACTAAACTGAATAAATTTTTTCATCTGCATTGTTTGTTAAATGAAATGACATTTGTGATTATAATTTAGATATCCTAAATGTTATATTAATTTTTCTTTTTAAAAATATGTCAATCTAAATAATAAAATTATAATCCATCCTTGAATCATTCTAAAGAAACTAACATTATGAATTTAAATATAAAATATATGCAGGAAATCATTTGCATAATATATTAACTTCTCTGTTGGAACAAAGTGAACACATTGTAAGGAGTCAAGTCCAAATGCCATTTTTGTTTCTGGGATTTTGTTTTAGTCATGGTTATAATTTAGTTTAATAATGTTTTACTTTATTTGTTTAACCCTTCTCCTCCCAACTGGCTCTACAAGTTTTAGTGTTTCAGTTATATCAATTATGTTGGTAAAGTTTTTTAATAGAAGAGTACCTTTCACAAAAATGAATTCCATCAAATCAACCAATAAACATTAAAAAAAATATTATGTGCAAGTTTTCAATTAAAAATTCAATGAATTAAGACCCAAGTTAATAAAATAAAAACCTTTCATAACAATACATTAATGTGAGGACCCAAATGAGGTCCGAAATCATGTAAATTGTGGTGTTCTTATGTTTAAATAATAATGATAGATTAAATATGAGAGGGGGGAGGAAAATCCCATAATTTAAACAATGCGGCACAAAATGTAGACAACGAGTCTCAAGAACAATCGACAGAATGGCGTCGAGCAGACACCTGGAATCGGACCTTTCCCATGACACGAGTTGGTCTCGGTTTTCCCCATAACAAAAGAGACCAATTGGGAAGCAAGGAAGGAGACGAGGAGCCAATCAGAAGTACGAATAATGGGAGAAAAAACTATAAAAATCCGAAATTCTAGGTCGGAGGAGGCTCTCCTCTGTAGTCCATGAAAGGTTGTGATTTAAATTGTGGTGTGTCGTTGCCAAGAACTTTGGACTCCACCGCTTCCTCTTTCTGATCATCCGCCTTGCTCAGCGACTTCATCTCATCTGCCCCGGGGCCAGACAGATGCCGAAGTCCTCGCCTCTCCGCATCTTCGACAAGAAGAACCCTAGTGAAGGAGTGATTGTCGATGTAAGAATAAATGTTAACAAATAAACGGCTTTCTTCCGTAAAACACTTGTCATCATTTGCCTCCTCCGTCACAGCCCACATACAACCTTCTCTTAGGTTCATCCTGACGCGGGATTAATAGATCCCACCTAGGAGATGGCAACCTTACACAGGTGCCGTGAAGTGGGTTTCAAGTCCCCTATCTCCACCAGGTCGGCTACCTTACATTAATTCATTGTTCATTGAGTAGAAGTTAACATGGCATTACCAAAGTAAGTCTCAATTTATTTCCTCCAGACTATTTCTTGGTTCTCAAAATGAAATTGATACTTAAAGAAAAATAATTTGAAGATACAAAAGACATTAAAAAAATAATTTGATAAAATTTAAACAGGTTTTTTAAAAAATATTTCCAATAACACTGAACAAATATAAATAAAAGTAGGCTGTTTTTTTTCTCAACTTCCAATGGTCCATAGAACAAAACCAGGTGTAAATAACAAAATGAATTTATTATCAAAAGTTAGGTACAGACATGGTTACTTTTCAACATAATCACCATGAAGATTGAGGCATTTTTCATAACCATGGATGAGCTTTGCAATCTCCTCTTCATAGAATGTTGCCGTCAGTAACTTGAGATGGGCCTTAACGTTGTTTTGAAGACTGTCATTAGTCTCTAACCTCTGCCCTCCTAGCCACGTTTTCAGAAAAGAGATGGAAATCACTCGGTGCTAAATCAGGGCTAAACACTGGGTGTTTAAGAAGTTCCAAGTTGGGTGGAAGTCTTCACACCTTTAATGCGTGAAGTTATGACAAATGCCTCAATCTTCATGGTGATTATGTCAAAAAGTAATCATACCTGTACCTAACTTTTGGTAATATATTCATTTTGTTATTTACACTTGTCTTTGTTACACATTGGAGATTGAAAAAAACCACCCTCATATATACATCAAGTCAAGATGATTTTTAAGATTATTATTTTAAATTAAAAAAAAAAGGTAAAAAATAATTTCCTGAAAAATTGAATTATGTATTTCAATTTTTAAAGTCAGGGATGTGTTTTATAAAATTGGAATAAATAAATAAAAATTTTGGTTTCTATTACTATTTGAGAAAACTTTCTTCTGCTTCTACAAAGTTTGATGCTATTTGCTTCATAAATTTACATATAATCATTCCAACATATTAACTTATATAATTTTAAAAATGAAATACCTGTATTATAGATTTCTGCTGATAAAGAACAATCATCTAAACATTCATCAGATGATGAAACAGGTGACACTCTTCCCAAACAATGACTTAAATCTGAAGGTATATAATCTAGTCCATCATCATCTTGGTCCAGAGAATTCAAGCTTAGATTGTCATATGACAAATCATCAGATAACTAAATAAAAATGAATATTTTATTTAGTACAATATGTATAATTTTTCTTTATAAATTGTTAGATTTAATAGCAATTTTTAACATAAAAAATTAATATATCATAGTAAACTTAAGAAATCTAAATAGATCACTATACAAGGTGTGTTCAAAAAGTATTGGACCTTTGGTCGGCAAAAATAAATTTATTGATTTTGATGTACAAAACCCTAATCCCCTTCAAAGTAGTCTCCTTGGTAATGTCTACACTTCTCCCAGCGTTCCTGCCATTGCTGGAAACATTGCTGGAATGCGTCTTTTGGAATGGCCATCAGTCGGTCCGTCGGATTTTGCACAATGTCTTCTCTTGACTAAATTCAGGTTCCTTTTAGCGGCATTTTCAGCTTGGGAAATAGCCAAAAGTCACACAAAGCCACGTGGGGAGAGTATGGAGCGTGACAAACCACAGGAGTGTTATGTTTGGCGATGAAAGCCCGAATCAGATGTGCAGAATGGGCGGATGCGTTATCACGATGGAGCTGCCAAGTTTTGATTGACCACAGATCCGGTCGTTTGCGTCACACAGCATCGGAAAGATGACGAAGGACCTCCTGGTAGTACTCCTTTGCGATGGTTTGGCCTTGTGGTGCGTACTCACGACACACCACCCCACGAGAGTAAAAAAACTGTCATGACCTTTGATATTGCTGCGAACCTGCCGCGCTTTTTTTGGCTCTAGGATCGTCCCCGAAAGCCTGCTGAATCTTGCGAATAATTTACGCTTGGGTATCGCCAAGGTTTTTGGCAAAATTTGATGTAATATCACTGCTCATGTTGTTCAGTAATTTTCCAGCTTAGTGGAATCCGACGAGAGCGCACTACATGACCTCACTCATAGGCCGATTGCCAATGACTGACGCTTCCTGCAGGTGGGAAAAAATTCAGGGCTGTGCATGACTGTCCCCTCCACAACTCCACCGAAGGAGGCCTCTCGCGCATCATTGGTTTACGCGGAAAAAAAAGAGGTCCGATACTTTTTGAACAGACCTTGTATTTAATAGGAAAAATATACAAATAAATATATAGTGAAAGTTTCTTCTCTAACTTCTGTCTCCTCAAGCAGATTGAGGATGGCTCGAGATGTTTGAAATGCAGGTTCATTGAAAATACACCTATATATTCAAGTCAATTATGTATATACAATTTATTTACAAGAAATGTACACAACTTTTTATGACATTACAATGTACTGTACCAAGTAACACACTAATGATCTGGGATGATCTAGAACAATCGAGAATCAGAAGGAATAACTTTCAGGGATCAGATGTCTCTCTGAGAATTTCTGGACCATGGATTGGTTCTGTCTGCACTTTTTCTCTGACTCAGACCTCACCTGTACCTGTACATCCTTTCTGGAGGAGTATAACTTCTCCATCCTCAGTAGGTTTGCCAAGTATCTGGGACCTAGTGCTATCAGCTTCAAGTTTTACCCTCTATAATCCTTCTCTCTGAACCCTCTCCCCAATTTCAATGTGTTTTTAGAGTCAACTTCTGACAATCAGAAAGTTTTTGGTCACTGGAAGAAGCTTACCCTTTACATCCACCTGACCAGAATATGGGTGGTCATCCTTCCATTTGTTTACTTGTTTTGATGTTTTCTATAACTGGAAGTAGTTTATGACTAGATCACACTTGGGTGAAATTTATCAAAACTAAAGGTCTCCCTTGTTTTTCTCTCTGCTCCCAAAATTATACTTTACATATGTACTTATATATTTTTATTCATAGGTTAAAATATAACAATAAATAAAAGTAATGACAAAATCTAACTAATATTACTACAGTGGAACCTCGGTATACGTCTGCTTTAGAATACGTCCAATTCAGAATACATCCTGTTTGGATGAAACAAATTTTGCTCGGTATACGACTTTCGTTCGGTATACGACAAAATTCAATTATATGCGTCATCAATAAACAAGTAGCACTATCGGTGTACTAGACCAGACTAGACGTTCGTGGTGCAACGGTTTATAACTTTGTTTAATTTCTTCTGATTTTAATTCGTAAGTAAAATTTTATTATTTTTATTAATCACGAATCCCAAAAAGGCAAATGAAAAGCGACAGAAAACTAAAAAAATGACTAGAATTACAATGGAACTGATGATAGAGATTGTTGAGAAATACGAAGGTGGCATGAGTGTTCGCAATTTTAACTGTTGTTTACCGTATTCCGAGAACGACGATATGGACAATCGCAAAAAATATAGGCATTACTAAATCTGCTAACGTTGCGAAAGGGGTTAAATCAATTTCTAAACAGAGATTGAAGACATCAGATCATGTCAAGAAATTGCTTTTGCTTTGGATAACTGAAAAACAGTACTGGAGACAGCGTATCGGAAGCAATTATTTGTGAGAAAGCTAAAATGATAAACGCTGATCTCAAGAAAAATCAAGCAGGAACTAGCCAGGAAAGCGAGGTGTTTAAAGCCAGCCATTTTTTTTACACGAGAACGGATTAATAATTTTTACATTACTTCTTATGGGAAAGGTTGGTTTGGTATACGTCCAATTCAGTATAAGTCCAAACATCAGGAATGGATTAAGGTCGTATACTGAGGTTCCATTGTATAAAGAAATTTTAACACCAGAGTAGATAAATTACCCAACTTCACTGCCTGTAACCAGTGTTCTTCTTCTCCAACGCAGAGGACTTTTCAAATGTTTTCAAACCTAATGTGGTTCTTCTTCAGGCACTATGGAATTCCCTATACGAATTTGAATTTCCAGTCTAGAATTAACCATTGCTTTGGAAAATTGTTCTGGAACATTTTCACGTCTGACCGATGGCGTCATTGTAGACTTGCGCATTATTCGTATGTTGTTACTTTAGAGTATTATTGAGGAAGGCTTCCCATGCTGTTGATATCTTCATTTCTTGTTTGAAGTTAATGCAGTGCTTATTCCTGAGGGTGTTAAGGCAAATGTATATGGCTTCTAGCCATCTGAGGTGTTCTGTGCGGAATGTGGTGTGAATAATTCTGGCTAGAGGAAATAGCAGCTCTATTTCTGGGTCGGAGGAGTATACCGCTTAGGCGGTGTTGTTTCTATGATATAGGGTATCTGCTTTGTGTTCCTTGATCCTAGTTACTAAGTTGCATTTAGTGGACCCGATGTAGATTACTTCACTGTTGTCTCTATGATCAATGATGGGCACAGAGTATACTCCCGGAAGTCTGTTGCTGTCTGGAGCGTCTTTTCTGTTCTTAAGCCAATCAAATACTGTGGTGCACCTCCTAAATGCCAAGCGGACATTCTTTTTCTTGGCTATCCAGTTGTATATGGCTTTAAGTGCTGGGTTGTACGTGATTGTTATGTAGTTAACCAGGAAATCATTGGAATGAGTGGTGTTGTTGGATTGTTGTTGGGAGTACCTTGTTGTTTATCTTGCATAAGCTGTTATGATAGCCATGTTGTTTAGCTATTTGCTCAATGTGTCATATTTCAGAAATGAAAGCTGATTGTGACAAGGAATGTGAATATGTTCTTTTGATTAGAGTGTTGAACGCTGCCATCTTATACTGTGGTGGGTCACATGATGTTGCAGATATATACAAAGGTTGAGCAGTTGGTTTATGATACACTTCTGTATTGATGGATGATCCCTCTATTTTGATGTTAATGTCTAAGAAGTGCACTTGGGTAGGGTGGGCTTGGTCTATTTCCACCGTTAATCCATAGGGGTTATCGTTGATGGAGTCGATTAGTGCCAAGATATTTGGGATCTTCTTCCATAGAATAAGGATATCATCGATGTATCTTTTGTATAGAAGAATGTGTGGGAGTTGAGATGGTAAGAATTCTAATTCGAGTTTCCTCATCACAATCTTGCAGAGGTCTCCTGCGACTGGGCTTCCCATTGGTACACTACATTGTTGTTCGTAAGTGATTCCGTTGAATTTGGAGAAGGAGTTGTAGCAGAGCAGGTGTGACATTTCTAGGATGTTATGTTGTAATGTGTTATCTTGGATCATGTGCATGAGCATATCTCTTATGACACAAAATTCCAATGGGAGATTGATGGAAGGGTATAAAGATTTGAAGTCCAAGACAGTTATGAATTTCGGAGGTGTCGATATCTGTTTAAGAATGTTAACTAGGTCTGCCAATCTGGTTATGGTGTGTGGGTATCTAGTATCACACAGATTATTAGTACCAGTTGAGGTACTAATAATCTGTGTGTAGCTCTCTCTAAATTGATAGTTGGTGTTCTGGCCTTGTCCATCACAGGTCTGAGTTCTCTTCCTGGTTTGTGAGTTTTTGCGAAAGCAAACATTCTGGGGTGTCAGGTGTGGCTGTAACAATGTTGGTTGTCCCCAGTCGTTTCACTAGTTTAGAGCTGGCGAAGAGTTTTACCCTGGCTTGTAAAATAAACAAAATAATGCTCAAGATAAACAACAAAATACTCCAACAACACCTCTCATTCCAATGATTCCTTGGTTAACTACATATCAATCACGTACAACCCAGCACTTAAGGCCATATACAACCGGATAGCCAAGAAAAAGAATGTCCGCTTGGCATTTAGGAGGTGCACCACAGTATTTGATTGGCTTAAGAACAGAAAAGACGCTCCAGACAGCAACAGACTTCCGGGAGTATACTCTGTGCCCATCATTGATCATAGAGACAACAGTGAAGTAATCTACATCGGGTCCACTAAATGCAACTTAGTAACTAGGATCAAGGAACACAAAGCAGATACCCTATATCATAGAAACAACACCGCCTAAGCGGTATACTCCTCCGACCCAGAAATAGAGCTGCTATTTCCTCTAGCCAGAATTATTCACACCACATTCCGCACAGAACACCTCAGATGGCTAGAAGCCATATACATTTGCCTTAACACCCTCAGGAATAAGCACTGCATTAACTTCAAACAAGAAATGAAGATATCAACAGCATGGGAAGCCTTCCTCAATAATACTCTAAAGTAACAACATACGAATAATGCGCAAGTCTACAATGACGCCATCGGTCAGACGTGAAAATGTTCCAGAACAATTTTCCAAAGCAATGGTTAATTCTAGACTGGAAATTCAAATTCGTATAGAGAATTCCATAGTGCCTGAAGAAGAACCACATTAGGTTTGAAAACGTTTGCAAAGTCCTCTGCATTGGAGAAGAAGAACACTGGTTACAGGCAGTGAAGTTGGGTAATTTAACTAATATTACTGTTACAATTAAAAATTTTCTAGGTAAGTAACAAGCAAGTGAAACTATTTAGTACAATTTATGTTTATGAATATTTCCAAAGTATTTTAGTATATCATTAGAAGCAAAAGGAGACAAACAATAAGTGAACACCTAGATTTTATTCTTTGTACTTTTGTCATGATTTTGTAATGCTTGTAAATGCTTTTAATATTTGAAGTCTTAGATTATGCTGGGTTGTTTCAATTTCTTAGCATTTAATTTTGAAGTCTCAGATTATTAGATATAGATAGATAGATAACAAAGATATTCCTTTAAAATTATATAGTTTTGAAAGGAAAAAAACTTTCTACTCATAAATTTCTTCATTAAAGAATTAATATTTATTAATAATGAATATTCCATTTTGTACTTATCCAATATGATAATAAAAATCATAACATATTTATTGTGATATCACTGTAAAAATGAATTCAAATTCATTTGTCTGGATTTGTTTTTCAATGAAATTATTGTAGAGTCAACAATCTTATTATATTGTGGAAAACAAAGGATGTAAAACAAATTTGCATAGAAAACAGTTTATGAAATTAAAAAAAAAATTAAACTCTTAAGCAACTTAAATAAGATTAATGACCTTAAGCAAATGTTGTAGAGTACATAGTACATGATCATTAGCGACAAAGGAAAATGTATCAAATAAAGAATCATGCACAGTACAAGGTTGAACAAAATATTTATTTTTGCGGAACAGATACAGGTTCTTAAGGAGTCCAACTAGATAACAACAAACAGAAACACAGCATCACCAAAAATTATTAGTAAACAAATGACAAAAATATCATGACATATACAGGGAACTGAGCTCAGGTAATGTGCTAATGCTAACTAATACTTAAAACTAACTTACACTAAAAAAGAGAAAAGTCAGAAAGGAAAGGCAATGAAATTTAGATAACAGAAAACAATAAAATATCCAGGATGTATGTATAAATGTTACACACTTTTGGCAGGAGGCCACGTGGAACCAACTTGGACTGATTTCCAGTTATTGTCTTCCTTTTCCCTGTTTTTTTTTTCTTTTATTTATTTGAGACTTGCAGTATTGTCACTTCAATAATTTCACTAATCCTTCTCAGACTAGTTCTGTTTCACCGGTCTCACTGATCTCAACAACAAAAAGCACCATCTTTTCCTTCCTTACTTTAGCTGAAAGATGACCCACTTGCTCCAAAATGTGTCCTCAGGTAGCCTTTCCCCTCTTTGTTTCACATGGTTCCATGAATCAACTTTCACCACAAGGGAATAGAGCAAGAATAAAAGTTCTAGAAGAAGGAACAAAGAACAAAAGAAATATGCTAATACTATGACTATGTGAAAATTATATAATGGTATATGGCCACAATGTTAACAGAACAAAGTTTGACTGGCGAACAAAATGAAGGTCACTCTAAAAGTTATTGAATGGAATGGTTTCACAAGCATTCCTTCTATTTGAACAGTTTTTATAAATAGGTGTGGTCTTCTATTAAACAAATGTCCAATGAACAAAATATCCATTTTGCAGAAATATACAGTTCTCCTTTATATAACATGGTAGTTATATTCCAAAAAGTGCTGTGTTATGCAAATCCATGCTATAATGAAACAAAAGTATACTATTGTTTTTTGTTACTAAGAAATATATTTATTAAATTAATTAACCAACAATCACAATTAAAAGTGCATTATGCATTAATATTAATTTTAGTTAAATGAGGGCATTTTCTTTTTACAAAGTATCATCACTTTCTAAGTTTTTCTGTTGAACTTGATCAGAAATATCAGCAACATTATCATTTTTTTATATAACAAAATAAAANGTGTCATGTTATGCAAATATGTGCTATACAAAACAAAGGACTGATGCAAAACATAGGATTATGTTCCAGAAGTTAGTAAAAGTATACTATTCTTTTTTGTTACTAAGAGAAATATGTTTATTAAAGCAATCAATAATTAATTAACAATCACAATTAAAAGTACTGTATTATGCATTAATATGAATTTTAGCTAAATGAGGACATTTTCTTTTTACAAAGTATCGCCATCATCTCAGCTTTTTTGTTGAACTTGATCAGAAATATCAGCAACATTTTCATATTTTTATATAACAAAATAAAAATGATAATATAAACGATGACAAAATATAAATGAAAATATGTTATTAATCAAAAATTTGTTTTAGTGAATCATGTTTGTTTAGTCAAGTATGAGCGATTTTCTCCCAGAATTTTGTGTTCAAATACCAAATTGTTTGAGTACCAAGATACTGTTGTATTTTGTTTGTTGTTTTTACAAATAATTTCTTAATTATAGTTAAAAAAAAGTTTAATAACTCTTACCTAAACATATTTAAATAAATTTTACTAAATACAAAAATTAATCTATAAAAACAGAACACAGTGACAGTCTAAAAGGCTAAAGTATGAAAGTAATGAAAATAAAACCAGGTTGATAGGAAAGCTAGGACAAGGAAAAAATCTGCACTATCAGTTTTCATTAAAGTGAGCTTGATGAAAGGCACAAAAAAAAAAAATTGAAAAGTTCAATATAGTAGAGCATCGTTTATCTGAAAGTTGGTTATCCAAAAGCATTCCAGTTGTCAAATTTAAATTTTCGCTAGTGCTGTGGCACTACAATCTTTGGCTATATCTTGGGCTACTCCAATATTTTTTTTGTTGGTGTGTGTGTTTTAGCTGGCAGCACTGGCACTTTTGTGTGGTGTTTTTCTGAGGACTGTGTCGTGCTGAATTGAACGTTTTTGATACTAGATCAACTTATAAAGTATATTTTTTTGGTTTTTATATTTTTCAATATACAGTGGTACCTCGTATAATGTACGCCTCGAATAACAGACGCTGCGAATAACGGACTTTCTGTTTGACCGTTACGTGACTCGAGCAACGGACTTGCTGCGAACAACGGACTTTCCGTTTGGCAATTACGTGAGACAAACAATGGACTTTTTTCGACCAAGTGCGAATGATGTTTCCACTCTTTTGCCGTTGCCAATGACAATCTGCTATTTTTAGGATATATTAGTATTATTAGAATGTATTATTAATATATCTGAAGTAGAAATGTAATGTAATATATGTTGATGATTTAAATGAACATTAAATGTAATGTAATATATGTTGACAATTCAAATAAACGAAATGTAATTGTGTAGATGCCGAGGTGGCGGGACGAAAAGAGGTTGTAAAAAACAAACGGAGCGAGAGTAGCTCGTAGAAGTGTTTAGTGATCTTAATTAATAAAGAATTATTCGTATCATATAATCTGGCAAGTTAAGTCATTTATAATGCATCATGGCTTCTAAAAAAACAGAAAGGTGATTTCAATTGAAACAAAGCAAGAAATCATCAGGAGTGAAAGTTGACAAAAACTTTCTTGTCGAATGGGGAGAGGTTCAGGAGTTTACCAACACTCATTATCCAAACAGAGCTGAGGCCAACAGGATCAATGATCTCTACGATGACACCTTTGTCCGTCATTTCCGACAGGTGTTAAAGAAGAAAGAGAAACAGACCACCTTGGTCATGTTTTTCAAGAAGCCAGCGGGCAAAAAACAAAGGATGGAACAAGAGAAGTTGACCCTGCAAGTTCCGGTAGCCTCTCCTGAATCTGACTCCGATTAAAAAACAATAAAAAAAGACCCGCTGCAATGTGTAAAAAGTCTGTATCTGTATGAATGTGTAAAGAAAGTGTTCTTCCACCTCCTTCTCGCAACATCTGACTACCCGGCATAATTGGTGTCTGCTCCATTTTCATTTTTTATGGTACAGTATGGTTATTTTATGCTGTGGAACGAATTATATGTTTTGACATGTATTTCTATGGGAAAACGCGTTTCGTATAACAGACGTTTCACTTAACGGACGTGCACCTGGAATGGATTAAGTACGTTGTACGAGGCACCACTGTATTTATTTTGTTTGTACAAAATTAAAAGAAATAATTTTTAATGATACAATAGCCACGATTATTATTTTTAAAAGTTTTCGTTAGGCTTAATATTGACAAAAATTCAACGCAAAGCAACATGCAATAGAGAAAAATTTCAACATGGAATAGGTTAATATATTTTTTGTACATAATTGATTATCTGAAAAATAAGTTATCCAAACAACCCCAGTCCCCAATTGATTTGGATAAACTACGCTCTACTGTATTCTAAAATCCATGGGCAAATTGAGACAACACACATGCTTACTTGAAGAATAAAATATCAAATAACAGTGTTTGTACTTAAAAATTGTGAAATTTTGTACAGAGATTTTCCAAATTCTCAAACAGTTTTAGAATAAAACCAGAAATCATGTTGTACAGGGGATATCTCCAATTTTCAAACCATGTTAGAGTGAAACATGTTGTAAAAGTGTCATATTGTAAGAGGGATAAAATGTATATATATTTAAATTTAATATGATATATTTAAATTTAAAATTCAAATACTTACACATTTTCCACTAACTTTAATGCTTGTACCTAGTTTCAAATATAATAAAAACCAATAAGAATTGTAAAATAATTATAATTTATATTATCATAATTATATATATAATTACTTTCATCATCAGATTTTCCTAAATCTTTTAGAAGATCCAATTCTGCTAATAATTTAATATAATTAGATGTTTTCATAAATGTTGGAAAATAAGGTTCTTCTTGCATGATATAATAAACCTAAGAATAAAAATTATAATGTAACAATGTTAATAAAATAAGCCAATAAGTTGCAAGTGTTTGTAATGCCATATTGTATTAAAACTAACAGATAGGATATCAAGTAGGTGCAGGAATGGTACTCTAAAATAAATAATATTAAGAATTTCTTTGGACTCCTCAAAAAGAGGTCTTGCACCCCTTTTTTGGGAAGTTTGAATAATCATTGATATAAAGCCATTTAAATGCTTTATGGCTACTGTAAATATGAATTAAAAATTTTATGACATGTTTAATTTATAAGTTAACAAAACAGAGTCAAAAATTCTGAATCATCATCCCATTCAACTATAGAAAATTCATATAACAACATCGCAAAGCCTGAGTAGTATACAATAAATCACCAAACAATTGCCTAAATACCAGGCAATAATATGGCTAATTAAACGATTGGTATAAAGTTATTATAATTATTAATTTACTTAAGAGATGGCACCTAATGTCTACCTCTAATGTCAAATTTCTTTATACCAACCATTTAATTAGCCATATTATAGCCCGATATTTAGGCGATCGTTTGGTGATTTATTGTATAGAAAATTCTATATATTTAAATAATTTCTCTCAAATTATATCTTTTTACTTTCACTCCAATCATCAATTCAGAACAAAATTTGAAAGTTAAAATAAAAGAATAAAGAATATTTACCTTGGCTTGAGCTTCATCAAACCACATCTCATTTGGTTTTTCAGTTCGTATCCTAGAGAGAAGTTTCTTCAGTAAACCATCATCTAATTTAATCTTTAATGAAGCCTAAAATAAATGAAACTTTACAAGTAAATGAAAGTTTTATTTCAATTAATAATATTCTGCTTCATTATTTTAAAGACTTCATACAAACTATTTCAACAGTGAAAATTATTTAATACAAACACAGCGACAATATTCTGTTTATACAAAATATACTTTTTTGTGCATTTATGTTTTTTTTTTTTTTTTTTTAATAAACTGATATGTCAAGGATATTTTAGTGTTGAAAGTTTCTGGATTCTTCCTTTTATTTTTAATCCTATTTTTCTCTAAGTATTTTCAGAAACAGATAAGAGAAACAATTTTTCAACACAGTAATTATTTAAAACTATTAGTTTTATTATTCACATTTTTTACTATTATTTATTTCTACTTTTGTTTTTTGCTAAATCTGTTCGATGCTCGTGCAAAAATATTTTTAATGTGAAATGATGAATCATAATAAAAATTAAATGCCCTTGAAAATAATACCAAATCATTTCAACATTATTTAAAGTATTTTTCCTATTCATTACTTATCAAATGATACTTAAATAATAAAAAAGAATTATTTTCT
Organism: Centruroides sculpturatus; assembly: GCF_000671375.1. Taxonomy (NCBI): domain Eukaryota; kingdom Metazoa; phylum Arthropoda; class Arachnida; order Scorpiones; family Buthidae; genus Centruroides; species Centruroides sculpturatus. Next base: position 412,344 of record NW_019384714.1, on the reverse strand, counting down.
AACATATTCTTTTACTTTTTGTGAGACCATTAAAACTCACAAAACTTTCCTATCTGAAATGCCCATTATGATATAATCAACCATATAATTACTAATGAATATCTAAAATCACATTTATTTTATTATTAATGTTTAACTTATGGCCAATTTTGGCAGTTTCTTTTAAATATAATTTAAACTAGGGACAAATATATACATGGTGCCTGATCTTAATAAAAATATTTTTATTTTAATGAATTATAAATACAGTACTTGATTAAGCCTACCATCATTAATTTAAATCTATACACAGTGTACTCCAGTGAAAAAGTGACTGGTTTTATCTCCAAACTGTCTGCAGTATCAGTCAACATATGTTATTTAGTAGGTTAAACATTGGCAAATTTGTGGTAAAAAGTAATTATTCTTTAATTATTGGATATATATTTTGTAAATGGAAATATTAACTATAATATTAAAGGGACCACACTTTGAAGATAACAGCATTACTTTTTGTCATGAATACATTTATATCTTAGTTTTCTAGGGGTATATTTCCTATGCTGAATGCAGGTGGTTATTTGTGATATCATAGGTAAGTTGTGATAATACATTGCTAATTTTGTGAGAGGATACTTTAGCCTATATATTCTTAAGTGAATTAATTTTTATTATAGTACATATATTTTCTCTTACACTTTTTATCTGAGAACATACATATATGTGCATACACAAAATAACTTCAATCTTCATCTGAATCACTAGCACATCCATATCTCTCTCTCACACACACACACTTCCCTTCTTCACATAATGCCTGGCATTTCTTGTGGTACCAAATCAAACAAACTACATTATACACATTATGCTCTACTTTTATTTTTAACTACTTCATTAAAATTGTGACACTCTTTAGATGCCTTGTATATTGAACATTTTCCATCCTTGTGGCTTTAAAAAGTTTATCTTTATCATATTGATAATATTTTTATGGCATATTGAGTAATAATTTCATGACATATTGGTTACTTTGTGATATTTCCTTTTGGACCTAAAAAGTATGATGGTTATTCAGGATATTTTCAACTAACATTATCTATAAGTTACGTATATTACTATTTTACTTTTTCTAACTGACATTAGTTAATTATTGAACAGTCCTTGTGTTTGATGTGTCTTGATTTTCACAACAAAAACTAAGAATGTTGACCAAATAGCTAAGGAAATTTAAATGCACAATACAGTAAAAAAAATAATAACTATGTATTTAAATATATCTCCAGTTCTTAATTTATTGAAATATCAAAGAATAATTCACTTACATTAACAAACAAAATATTGATGATAAGATAAAACTAGTCTTTTTCAACGCTTCTACAAATTTTGAATTTTCTTCTTCTTACATTAGAAATCTTTCTGCTAACAGTTATAAAGTGGCAGTTTACTTGAACAAACAGAATTTTCAAATTTAATATATTTGACGTCATCTGCAAGCAAAATTTCAAATCTCATCTTACATTACTTATTTGATGAAGATGAATTTAAAAACTATCACAAAATTACCAAATGTTTACCCTAATGCATTTTAGCTATTCACCATCAAAACTTTGAAGGCATATTAGCATGTCTGGTTCATGAATTCTGACAGTATCTTTTGTGCTTTTGTAAAAACCTATAATGGAACAATGTATTAACTGTGTAAATTTTGTTTTAAATTAGACAAAACTCCTACTGAAATGTTTGAAATGATTCAAACTGAAGGCAGTGAAGCCATGAGTCACAAGAATGTTTTCAAGTGGCATGAAAGATTGTATGTTGGAAAGGAGCACTGGAGACAATTCATAGTCAGGCATCTCAGAAACAAGTGGAAATAAAAAAAAACCTTGCAAAAAGTAGCTGAAATTAATCAAACTAATTGCTATATTGTTTGTGGGACAAAATTTCATGTACATGATCTAAATACTGCAAGCAAGGCTCAATGGTCATTGTTGCATGATAACACTCCAGCTCACAGTGTCAAGGTTGTATGTAATGTTTTGGCCAAAAAAGCATAATGGTGCTTGAGCATCCATCTGTTCTCCTGATTTAGCTCCCACTGACTTTTGGTTATTTCTAAAATTAAAGTTGGCTGTAAAAAAGCACATCTTAGTTCAATTCAGGACATCCAAAAGGTTGTAACAAAATTTCTACAAATGATTCTGGCAGAGGACTTTAAGCACTGCTTCAAACAGTTTTACAATCATTTCCAGTGGTATATTGAGTTCAAGGAGACTATTTTGAATAATCAATAATAAAAACAAAACATAAATAACACCTTGTGTTTTATTGACATGTCACCTTTTCACTGGGACACACTGTGTATATAATTGAATATATTTGATTATTACTATGAAGTAAAACAGTTTTTGAAGTCCCAGAAGAAATCCACAGTTTAGTTTACACTGCATTCTGTTTAAGAGAAATACGAGTAACAATTACAGTAAACTATTTTCTAGTCCAGACTATATACATAAATGAACATAAAATAGCCTGATGCAATCTGAAAATCATATGGCATTAACTAAAACAGTTATTGGATGTTTATAGTTATATACATAAAGTACTAAACAATACCTGTATCTGTTAATATAAAAATCCTTATATACTTCACCAATGCAATTATTATTATTGATTTCTTAAGTTTCAAAAAAATTTAAGCAAATTTAGCTTATTTTTGTATTCAAAACTTGTAAAAAATTTTAAAAGTCTCATATTTTCAGATGATGGTACTAAAATTTTTATATTATACAGTTATTCTTAAGAATTTTTGTTTTAAAATGCCAAATCCAAATTAATAAGTGAAACATAATTTAAAATTCTGATGCATCTTATTCTCAACTGGTTGAAAAGTAAAAGATTCATGGAAATATACTGCTTATAAATGATAATATTAAACTATACATCTAGTAGATCAAAACTATATAATACTTGCTAACATCAACTATCAACCCCAAGGTTTAACATAAATCATTACAGGAGATCCCACAGAAGTTGACACTAACTATAACAATAACCTACTGTATTTAAATCTAATTCAAAACATTCTATATATATTATATATAAAAGAACAATTATGAATATAGGCCTAAAATGAAAATATTTGTAAATGTGTTAATAAATCATGATAATGTAAGAAAAGTATATTACAAATTTACAATACCATCTAAGCATTGCAGAGTTTTTTTTATTAAATGTTTTAAGCTACTGTTAATAAAAAAATTCTCTCAGCAAATGCATAGGTGTTGTAGTAAATTTGTAATTTATCTCTGCTGAGTACTTCCAGACTGAAAATTATATTGATGTTCAATGAAGAAGAAATATAATTCAAGTATGATATGAATATATTTATCATCATATATAGAACTAAACTTTTATATGTGGATGTGTATAGTACATATATATGAGGTGTGTGTAAAACGTAATGAGACTGATATTAATAAAAATTTTTTTATAGCAACTGAACTATAAATCAACATTATCCCGCTTTCATATTACATAACATCCTTGGGAAACTACACACTGATGGAGACAACTCTCACTTCAGTAGCAGTACTGGAAATCATCAACTGATAATGCATTCAGATGGTTTGTAACAATTTTGATGTTGTCTACAGCTCTGAAATGACAACCTTTCAGGTGCAACTTCAGCTTAAAGAAAAGAAAGAAGTCACACAGATTTAGATCAGGTGAGTTTTGGAGAATGTGTACTGGAACATCCTGTTTAGTCAAAAATTCAGTCATGGAGATGACAGTGTGATAGGGCACACTGTCATGATGCAGTAACCAAGAATCCACAATATCTGGTTGGATATGATGAACCCTTTTTCTGATTTGTGTTTGTAGAGTTTTCATTAAATTTGGTGCAAAATTTGATCACACAATACTGATGAAGTTTCACTTTTTACACTTTCATAATGCACCATTATAATATCTACCATACACACTTATACAACTTGTTGTCAACTCAGACTTGTTAACACTAATGTGTTGAAACTTGTAATGAAGAACAACAAATGCAAATGCACATTTCAGTTGGTATTGAGATGTGGCTATACAATGCTTCCCTCTTTCAAGTCACTCATTCACTTCCATTAGTTTTTAGATACCATTTCATACACACACATGCATAAATCAGACATATATAAATTAAAATTAAAATATAATATAAATCTCAAGGGAAGTTTTATAAAATTGTATTCTGTTAGAATATATTCTGATAATTAAAATTATGATTAAAGTATAGCTAAACATTTATTCCAAAAGCTGTAATTATATTTAATTATTTTATTCTTTAATAAAATCAAACAAATTTCATTGTTTACTTTTTCTGATAAATAAAAATCATAAATCTGAAGAGCTGCTCTTCGTATCACTTCTAAATCAGGTGGCGTAGCTGATGCTTCAGATCCTTTTCTTAATTCTGCATCAGACAAAACTTGTTCTGCAGAAGCTCTAAATCCCTTTTAAAAATAAAGATAAGTGAAATTTAATTTGCTAACTCTAAAAACAAGTTTATCATTAAATAATATTTTTAAAAATATTACCTCTACAGCATTATAAAATGCAACATATCCACTTGCTCCTATATTTGTCATAAATTCTATTGATAAAGAACAATCATTAAGTAATTAATTCTTAAAGTTACACAATCATTAAAAAAATACTTTAACATATCCTAATATACAGTAAATATATATCTGTATCTGTGTCACATAGAATAATAATAATATTCTATGTATTTTTATACCCATAAGCCACAGAAAATTCCTAGAACAAAAATAAAATCTTTACATAATCCACCCACCATATATCCTGCACTATGATAACCATTACTCTATAGACATGAATTTGTAAAGTAAAATCAGCATATAACCTGCCTATTACCATAACCTGTACCCTTTTCAAACTGTCTTTTAAACACAGATAACCTTCAGGTTATACATATGAAAATGTGGCAGTTAAATTTTTAAGGTATTTTTATTTTATTTTTATTAAAAGTAAAAATGAAATAATCACTAAAAAAACAAATCACACACACACACACACAGATATATAAGCTTTACAAATTTTTAGAATTCAAATATATTTTTATATAAAATAAAATTTTGGGATATTTCTACTCAATTTGTCATTAAAAATGAAATAGGATTATACTAAAATTATAATACAATATAGTTTTATTCATAACATTTGACTTTGTATTCCCTTTAAAGAAGAAAGACAATCAACCCTACAAAAAATTTTAGTGGATATAATCAAAAATAAAGAATTGAAATCAGATATAATTTGAGAATATAAATATACTTTTCAGGTAAAAACAAATCTTTGGTTATTAATTACCAAAAGAAAGAGGAAATCTGAGAACTTAGTAAAACAAAGTCCATCATGTGTCAGAAATATTCAACCACTGGTCAGAAATTGGTGCATACTGACTTGAAATATATAAACTACTGACGAGAGGCAAACAGTACTAACCAGAGTATTTAAAGAAAAGCAAATTAAAAATGCAGCAAATTGCACAAATATGACATGAGATAAACCAGTAAATGAGGAGATTCACAAACTGGTCATTGAGAATCGAGGCACTCAAAGTACAAAACTGTATTAGATCCTTTGAGAAGTACTGTATACTCAATTATACAACTTTATGTAACAAGTCAAGTGACACTGGATAAAATAAATGGCTGTTTGTATCTGCTAATACCTTGACAGGGACATTGCTAAGATGCTATGTCCTCAAATACAGAATCTGTCACAGAAAAAATTGAACAAATAACAAAAATTTCACAAACATTTTGAAACATATACTGCATTGCTAAGCAGCAATGCAGTACAGTCGACCCCCCTATAACATGATAGATACGTTCCGGTTTTTATGAATCCATTTTCTACGAGTCCAGCTACGACTATGCTATAAACAAAAAATTGTAGGATTACTTACTGAGTGTGCACCGTTCAACTACACCATTGCTTAAGCTTGTTTTCGTTGTGGAGCTTATCATTGTATGGCGCTTATGTGCTTCCTGATAAATTATTTTTTTGCAAAAAATTCGCTGAACTTTGGAGACATCGTTAATATAAATACAATTTTTATAAACGTTAAATAATAAATGGTTTTTAGTAGGTCCGCTGCTCATTTAAACTCAACGGTTTGTGCAATATCCGCTATTGGTCTAGATTTGACCAATCCTGTTGCGACACGAGTCGGCGATGACGTTTTACCGAATTATAGGAGTTTTTTAGCGTGTTTGTATGAATACTGTCGCAATTTTTTCACCGTGATACAGGAATCCAAACTATAGGAACCTATGTTATGGGGGGGTCGACTGTATATGTTTCAAAATGTGATTCTGCTTGTATTACATCAAGCAAAAACTGTACCTAACAATGCTAAATAAGTATAGTCAAAAAAGTGGACAGAATCACATGTCTAAACCTACTAAAGTTTAGACATGTGATTTAGTTGGAAGAACCAGTACTTATAAATATAAAATAAGAGCAAGGTTAGGAATTGAACCGATGTTAAATTTATATATTTATATATACAGTCAACCCCCCTATAACGTGGGTTCCTATAACAGAAATTCCTATAATGTAGCGAAAAAATTGCGGCAGTATTCGTATAAAGGGACTCGTAAAACGTCGTCGCCGACTCGTGTCGTGACAAGATTGGTTGAATCTGGACCAATAGTGGATGAGCAGCCGAACTACTTTCCGCCATCCAGAGCCATGCTACGGAAAGTTTAGGCGGGTAAATTGAGTTTGCTATCGTCTATACAGTATTATATATAAATTAGATACTGTATATATAATTATATATTAACTTAATTTATTGTAACTTTATTATAATTATACATATACTTTCCGCTGTCCAGTGCCACACTACGGAGAGTTTAGGTGAGTAAGTTGAGTTTACTATAGTCTGTACAGTATGTAAATTAGGTACCGTAAGTCTAATACAGCACTAATTTTATACATTTCTTGTGAAAAAACATTTCTTATTCAACGGCCATAAAAATTATTTATATTAATGATGTCTCCAAAGTTCAACAAAGTTTTCGCAGAAAAATAACTTATCCGAAATTGCGGCCGCCGTTTGGTGCGCTGCTCCGCAACGAAAACAAATGTAAGCAACGGCGTAGTCGAACGGTGCACACTCGGTAAGTAATCCTACAATTTTTTGTTTATAGCATAGTTTATACGAATTATTCCCAAAAAATTATACGTGTTTTGGAAATGTTGAGTCAAATTAGTCTAGAATCAGTTAATTTTATAGAAGAAAACCTTTCAAACAGCCTTAGTCCGTAAACTTCACACGTGTCGGGCTGTGATTGGCTCATGTATTTAAGGATTCCTACAACGTAAAATTCTTATAAAGTGGAACGTATCTAAGCGTTATAGGGGGTCTACTGTATAGATAATTAATACTGGTTCAATTCCTAACCTTGCTCTTATTTCATAATTCCTTAATTTATCCATTCCTAAAACTATATCTGTATTCCAAACTTAAATCTGATTTTCACTTCTTTATTTTGATTATATCCCATAAAGTTTGCATGATTGAATTTTATTGTCCTTGACTTTGTATATACAGACAAACAAAGGGAGAACCTATCAAATCTATTGCCAGCAATTTTGCAAACTGAGTCATTAGTGTTCATAAAATACAAATGATATATCTTTTGCAAAGTTTTTTATGTTGTCGATCTTATATTGTAGAAGAATCATAACTATAAAGATTTTATTGATAAAATTAATAGATATTAAAATGAATAATGTACAATCTAGATGAAATATCCAATTAAAAGACTAATTCTTTTTTCCTTGCAATGTCATGGAATGCTAAAGTTTAGGATCATGTGCCAACTGTTTTGCCTCTTGGTAACTGGTGCTTGTTTATCACAGGATGCTGAGAATGTTATCTATTCAAATTTTGCATGGTCTTCTTCTGACTTTTAATATATTATGACTTTCTATGAAGACAATATATGGTAACTTGTCAATTGTCATTCTTGATAAAGTGCCCAAATCATCTCATCTATTGTCTTATACATATGAAGTAAGAGCAAGGTTAGGAACTGAACCAATGTTAAATTTATATATATATAGATAATTAATATTGATTCAATTCCTAATCTTGCTCTTATTTCATAATTCCTTAATTTATCCATCTCTAAGTGAGACTCCAAGAATTCTTCTTAGACATTTCATTTTATTGTTATTGTGAGAATCAGGATTTGGGTCATTTTTAAAGAAATTAGGAAAAGAGAGAATGATTTAAATTCAATTAGAAATTAATATTTTATAACTTCAACAAATCTTCAAATCAACGGATGTCAAAACTTTCGATTTTGATAGGAAGTTCATTTCTTTTCTCCGATGACTAGTAAATTGAATCAGAAACAGCCGCACACAAGACTTGGACAGCTGTAGGCCATCAACTCGTATAAAAGGGACATTTTCCTACCATTCCAGGTAGTCCATCGAAGAAGTTACCATACAGACTTTATACAGTTCATTGAAAGAAGTATTTGGCACATAAACTACGATGAAGGCTGTTCCAAGTTAAGAGGACCGCCATATAGAAGTTGATCATATTATAATAGTGCACCCATAGATGTTACAATTCCTATATGTCTCCCCAATCCTGGATGAGAAGACAGTGTTCATATACAAGATACTTACAGAACTGTGAAGGTATTATAATCTATTTACATTGATGTGAACTCTCTCTCACACATATAGATTTAAGTTAGATGGTTGAATTTTCTCTCTCTCAAGATAGGTTCAAAATCTATTATTTGTAATCCCTTTAATTGTAATATTGTTTTTATTTGATTCCATTAAATATTTTGTTTTGTTACTTTAAATATGGTCTCTTCAATGACTCCACTCCACATACTTACGTCCCTCCCACTCGAAATTCCTCATTTACGCGTGTTAATCCGTGGATTAAATAGATTAACTGGTGTCAGGAAAACAACTTCTAGGGGATCTCGCAAACTCCTAGATTAAATTTAATCTTAGGAAGTCATCCATTGACGTTTGAGATCGGATCTCACAATCTGTGTAGAATAAGTGGTCAGACAGGTTTAATCCTTACCCCCTACTTATCTCACATTATTACTTTCTACAGCAGTGAGTTGACATAGTGCAGGTCTGACATTGATAACATAGTGTGAGTGAGATGTTCTTTACTATATTAATTTTAGTTTTTGGAATCTGCTTTGAGTCAGTAGAGAGGTTGAGGCGCACGTTTTAAACGTGTACGTGTGACGTTCGGCGCCGTTTTCCCGTAAGCCTAAAAGTTTGACGATGGTGTTTGGAATGTCGAGCGTGATTCCACCGAGTATCCAAACACCATTGTTAAACTTTTAGGCTTACGGGAAAGCGGCGCAGAACGTCACACGTACATGTTTACACGTTTAAAATGTGCGCCTCAACCTCTCTAGTAACAGTGAAAGCTGACCAAGTATTTTATTTGCCTGTAAGCATCTTAATTCAATTTCTCTGACCAACCTGCCATCTTCAGTGAAACAAGCTTCCAAGTATTTAAATTCTCTGTCCTGTTTCAATATGTAACCTTTCAGAGTTACATTTAATTGAGGGCGTTTACATTCATTGTTTCTGTATTCTTCTATATGTATATAAACATTGAAAAAATTGAAATCATGTCTACATGACTTCACAATGTTTATACACACATCAAAATCAGCAAACAACAGTTCATTTATTACTTATTTATGTTATTTGTTTATAGTAATTAATAATATGGAGCCAAAAACACATGAGGTAATATTTAGTTATTAGTTTGCCCTGTTAAGTAGTCAATGTAGCATAGGGAAAGCAAAAATTATAAACAATCTTGCCTCACTCCAGATGTTACTTCAAATGGTTTTGCTAATCCTACTCTGGTTTTAATTGTACAAATGTATTTGTAATGTAAACTTAAATATCTATATCAGGTGACCACTGGCATCATAACTCTCCAAAATTTCCCATTACCCAATTAAAATAAAATACCCATTAAAATAAACTATTATTATTATTTTGTATTAAATTAATATTCACAAATAAAATCTATAAGGTAATATTAACTAAAGCATTTGATTTTTTTCCATGTTTTAAAAATTTATTAGTATATATATTTTATAAAATATAGTATTAATACCATTTACCATTAATTTTTATATTGGTATTCACTAGTATTATAGATGAAATATTTCATCAGTTAAACTTTCATTAAGATTCTACATTTTGTTATTAAAAGCAAATTAATTGTTAACATAAAATAAAACATTTTATTAAATTTTAACATACCTGTAAAATAGTATAATGCAATACCATTGGTCATAACAACATGAAATGGTAAAGAAAACAATTTCACTCCAGGATCTGTCAACTGTTTCCAATCTATATCCTAAAAGCATTTTTTAAAAATTAATTATAACCACAAAAACAGACTTATTTTAAATATATATAATCTATTAATTTTGGAATATACTCAATTCATTGCATAAAATTTCTTTTTTTCATATATTAAAATAATCAAATTTAGAATTAAAAGTCTAATATTAATTTAATTACAATGGCAATCCAAGTATTGAATGATAAAGTAATTTTATTGTTCAATTTCTGTCAATACATATAATATCAAGCTTTTTGATATCACAAAATTTTATCTATTTTCATATATGTATAGTTTTACATTTACATATATGGTGTAAAACAGCATAGTAAGAAAAAAAATATTACTATTTCTAAAATGTTGCTTAAACTAATTTTTACTTATTTAACATCAAGTATTAAAATTTATAGTATTGTTATTTAAAATTTCTGCAAGATTCTACATGTTATATAGATTAATACTAATTTTTTTATTAATTCTTTCTCTACATAACAAATTATTATTATAACTTTTATACAGAATTTCAACAATGTAATTTTGATCTTATCTGAATTCATTAAATGATGATGTATTCACGTTTAGGATTGAATTTATTGATTGCAAGATAAAAATAAGTTTGACTATTAAACGAATTCTTTTAATGACTTATAAATTTATATTCTTAACTGAATTGAACTGGCAGATTTAATCTCATCATATGATTTAGAATTTATTGATATAAATTGAATATAATTATTTAGAACCATAATACAATTTCCATAATGTCAAAAGACAACACAATACAATACAATAACCATAATGTCAAAAGACAACACAATACAATAACCATAATGTCAAAAGACAACACAATACAATAACCATAATGTCAAAAGACTATCTGATAGTTCAAAGTGCAGATTCATATCAGTTAGTCACGATCTCCTATTTTTGAATATAGCTTTGTATGTGTGTAACAAAAATTAAAATATGATTACATTACAATGAGATCTTTAAGGATTTAATCTTTGTTGTAAAAAGAAATTTTACAACAAAGTTATTATTTTATTTTCTTTTATATAGTTTCTGTAAATAAAATTTTTAACTAATTAAAACAAATGCTTAAACTGAAATATCTCTTATTAATATACAAAATAGCTCCACCTCTATAAAGATTAATGAAGGCTAATTAATACTTTCCTGAATTTAATTCTAAACATGTAATCAAAATGAAATCTTTGGGATATATTTTTTACTTGTGCTATTATTAAACATTATAAATAATAAAAAATATTAATAAAAAAAATATGAATTTAAATAAATCTTACTGTTGGTAAACCTGTTGAATCTGTATCTACACTTCCTTCTTCTAATCTCTGCAATCTTGTATTTATAACTTTTTGAACATACCAAAGACTACTTAATTGTTGCTTTATTTCTGCATCTGTTTAATTATATTAAAATAAAAAATGATCTAAATCATACAGATTAAAATGAAAGTTTATAATAAGCTTATTAGGCTAAATAGTATAAATCTTATCTCACTATTAGAATAATAATTACACATTTAACATAATTTGACATGTAGCTTTTAAATTAATTCAACCTTATAATTTACTGATACTGGTACTTTTTATTTTATTGGTCTATCTTTTGTTCATTGATGTGCACGATACATTATTATTGATTTTTCATGAGGAAAATTCTTAACAATTTTTCTGACTAGGTAGCAACTTTTAAATTGCAGACCTACAAATTTTCACTGACACCCATAAGTCTGTCCGTCTATTCTTTGTTAATCTCAAGAATAAAGTCAGGGGTCATTCTTGAGATTAATGATGTCCCAGGTCAGAGGTCCCTATTAACTATACAGAGTGTATCAGAATAATGTTTTAAAAATTTGGGGGATTGTAAAGGATGAAATTTTGAACATTTTGATATAAGGTACCTATAGCCGGAAATGTAATATAAAGTTTCTACAGCACTTTGCACATTCTATGCGGTCAGTATGCTGAATGAAACATAGAGAACTTGCATATCAGCAAGTTCTCCAAATGTGTAGTTACCTTCCATGATGCCAGAACGTATCCATACTACATGAAGCATGATAAGCAGACAACCGTACACTAACTTACATTGACTAGCTGTGTGTTTACAGCACAGCACCAGTGGATGCAAGGGGTGACCTGAAGGACGACAAGCACTAAATACACAATGTTCTGTACACAGGCTCAGTTAGACCACTGTAGTTGTGTGTTTACAGTCTTCCATCCGCGGCAATAACATGGTGTCAATGGACGGAAGGGTAGCTACCAAAGTGAAGGGTGTTCAAGCACTTCCTACTGCTGTAGACACTTTAGTTCAAATTTCTGGCTATAGGTTCCTTATATCAAAACATTCAAAATTTCATCCTCTACAATCCTCCAAATTTTTAAAACGTCATTCTGATACATCCTTTATAGGACCTTCCAGTCTAGACTATAAGCCACATGATTTTTTAAAATAATGATTAAATATCGCAGCTTGGCATTGTAATGACATCAAAATAAATAATTGCTTACTATAAATATAGTTATTTATTAGATTTGTATAAGATTTTAATTTTAGATTGTAAAGAGAAAATTAAAACAAAAGTTTATGAACATTTTCATATGTATAATTAGATTAAATGATTTAACTATAGTTTTAAGGATGACCAATATAACGTTTATTTTTGAACTCTACTTAACTGTTATACATGCACTATATTATAAATTATATATGTAATTACAATATGCAGATGAAAAATAATAGTAATTAAAAATATTTTTTTTTACAACTAGAGATGTACAGTATAATGTGTTTCTAATATACTCTATCATCAACTTGATGTTATGTTTGACTAAGGAAGTTCTGACAAGGAAACACATTATTGTCAATATCTCTACACATTTGGTTACATAACTGTGATTTTGATTTCCATTTTTACTGCTATTATCAGTGATTATTTTAAAGTTTCATTTTTACATTTATACATGATTTTGTAATACAGTATAAAATAAAATCTATCATTGAAAAATTAAATATACTGGAATTTATTTTCATACCATCTTGTTCTCCTGTATCTCTTGATCTCTGAACTGCAATTTCATGTTTTACAATTTCTTTAACTGCTTGAAGTTCATCTGCATTATCTGTACAACGAAGAACAAGAAGAAATCCTTCACTTGTTATTAAAGAATCTTTGCACTGTAAATTAAAAATGACTAAATTAATTAAATCAAAAAAATTTTTAAGTTTTATTATGAACATTACAAGGGTAAAAATTGAAATAATACATTATATTCTCAGAATTTAAAAAGGTTGAGGTTTAAAAAACAAAAGTAAATACATTTTAAGAATGTAATCAAAACAGATGACGATCGCACTTATACAATCACTTAATTTATGTATATACAGTATTATATAAATTAAGTGATAAATTTGTAAACGTGAATGCAAAGAAATGATTCACTGCGTATAAAAATCCAGCAACGAGTGGAGTAACTTTTCCGGCAAAAAAAAATTATCAATTTAGTGGCGCCATCTGTTACGATATTTTATTAAAAGAAACTTTTTACATTACTAATTATTATATATTAGTATAATACATTTTATTATATACAGTAATATAGAGTATTATATGTTTAAAAAAAAAGTGTAAATGCAAATAATTAGTGAAATCTTTAATTGCGACTCTACTCACCAGTCTGTCTCCAACCCCTCAACCTTTAACCACCAAAATTTAATAGCATAAATTTCCCTAATACACAAATCTCCCTGCAAAATTTCAGAAATTTTCGACAAGAGGCACAGGAGTTATTAAGTTTCAAAGTGGGTGAGCAAAATCGTGCCCCCAACACAAAAAAAAACAAAAAACATCCGATGTTTTTTGCATTNAATTTTTTCCCGCCTGCAGGAAGCGTCAGTCGTTGGCAATCGGCCTATGAGTGAGGTCATGTAGTGCGCTCTCGTCAGATTCCACTAAGCTGGAAAATGACTGAACAACGTGAGCAGCGATATTACATCAAATTTCCCCCAAAACCTTGGCGATACCCAAACGTAAACCATTCGCAAGATTCAGCAGGCTTTCGGGGACGATCCTCGAGGCAAAAAAAAAGCGCGGCAGGTCCGCAGCAATATCAAAGGTCATGTTGACGGTTTTTTCAACTCTCGTGGGGTGGTGTGTCGTGAGTATGCACCACAAGGCCAAACTATCGCAAAGGAGTACTACCAGGAGGTCCTTCGTCATCTTTCCGATACAGTGCGACACAAACGATCAGATCTGTGGTCGATCAAAACTTGGCAGCTCCATCGTGATAACGCATCCACCCATTCTGCGCATCTGATTCGGGCTTTCATCGCCAAACACAATACTCCTGTGGTTCGTCACGCTCCGTACTCTCCCCACGTGGCTCCGTGTGACCTTTGGCTATTTCCCAAGCTGAAAATGCCGCTAAAAGGAACCCGAATTTAGTCGAGAGAAGACATTGTGCAAAATCCGAAGACTGGCTGATGGCCATTCCAAAAGATGCGTTCTAGCGGTGTTTCCAGCAATGGCAGGAACGCTGGGAGAAGTGTATACATTATCAAGGAGACTACTTTAAAGGGGATTAGGGTTTTGTACCTCAAAATCAATAAATGTATTTTTGCCGACCAAAGGTCCGATACTTTTGGAACAGACCTTGTATATACTAAAACTGATTTGTTTACAATTATAACATACAAGTACATGGAATGTTTTATAAAAAATGTTTTATTATACAAGTACATGGAATGTTTTATACATGTAGGGTACAATTATAATTGTACCCTACATTTTTATAAAACATTCCATGTAGTTTAAAATCTTTATATCAAAACATTTTAATTTTTTAAAATTTTTATATAGAAGCATCCAATATCAAAGATTACTACAAAACACATGAATAGGGTTCTAAAATTCCCTAAAATTAGTTTTCAAAATCATATATAGGTATTACAATAAAAATATCCATACAAGTAATTTTATATTTTATAACTATTTCTTTTTTTAATGGCAACTGAAGAAGCTCTACAGCAAAAGTAGTTGCTAGACAACTGCTTTTGTTTACAGAAACATTACTAGCAAAACCATATTTGTTGACGGTTGAGAATTCAAAATGGAATCTTTAAAAGATAATGACAGTACAATGACTGTAGAAATGTAACTGGTGATTTTCACTTGAAAAACAAGAAGTGGAATAAATTTTACACTGTTAATTGTTTTCTAAAAATGCAAATTCCACATTATTAAAACAGTGAATCAAGATAAGACATTCAGTTGCATACTTGAATATTGTCATAGGGTATTAAAAAAGTGTTGTTGGCGTTTTTGGACTGATAGAGAACCAGACAGCTTGAAAATAAAATATTCTACAGCAATACATAAGCCGTATTTAAAAGAAAAAATGTGATCACAAGGAAATGAATTTGACTGAATCAGTCAAAATCAGTTGAAAACACAATGAAAAAGGCTATAAAAATTATGAGAAATACTATTGAAACCTTCAACTAGCTTTGTGATTATTGTAGACAATGTCTTTCCTTATTGCTGCCAGCAGAAACTGTGTTGGAAATAAGCAATTCTATCATTTTGACAGCATTAAAGTTAATATGGAGGTAAAGTTTAAGTGTTACACAAAAATTCCCTAAAAATGTCTTGATGTAATTTGTGATTTCTGAGGCAAGACAGACATCATCTTTTGTCATTTTTTTAGGCAATGCAATTAATGCTGAAATTTATTCCAAAGAATGAGTGCAGAAGTGTTTGATTCCTTTCTTTAAAAAACACTATGATGATAGAAAGTATGTCTTCTGACCAGACATGGCAATATCCTATCACATGGCCATCACCATTCTGAAGAAATATAACATCTGTTACATCAAATGCGTCAAATGTCCCATCTTACACCAATTGAGCACTTTTGGCACTACTTAAAAGTAAGAGAAAACTTATGCAGAGATTGAACAAAAGAATCAACAACAGAATTAGAAAATAAAAAAAAAATCAAATACAAGTTGTACCAAACTCTTAAATCAGTGTTTGCCAATTTATTGGCTTCTTTTAAAACAAAAATGAGGAAAAAAGCTGATTACAGTGTAGATCTTATACTTGAATAGCTTATTAATCACTATGAAATTTTGTTTGATTCTATATTTTAATAAAATAAATTATTAAAAAATACCCTTGTATGGATTTTTTGTTTTCATACCTTGAAAATCTCTAAATATTAAATATTATAAATAATAAAGTATTAGTGCAATAATTTAATAAAAAAAATTTGTTTTTACAAAAACATTTTTTATTAAATTTAACTTACCAACCAGACGATAGTTTGATTAATATAATCAGGATCAGAGAAAAGATTAATCAGTGGAAGCAATACAATATTCACTACAATTTCCTATCAAAAGAAACAGTTACATCATTACTTAATCATTGTTTTAATTATAAAAAAAATTTTGCTAAATTATAAAACTTTTGCTTACTCTAACAATATATCTTAACAATTTGTTGTGAAAGTCTTCTTGTGGCAATAATAAATACAATAATACTTCTGCAAGTTCTCTAAGATAAGCTACAGAGAATAAGAATAAAAAAAAACTAAAATAAACTGCTTTACATTAATATTTTGTAAAATTTTTCAATTACACTTTAACATGCTAATAACTCTTAACTCAAATTATGAATAGCCTTTATATTCATATTTCTGTTTTACAAATGTTTTTGAATATACAAGGTCTTACTTAATTCATTAATTTTATAAATGTCTCATTTCAAAAATAATATGCTGTAAATTATTTTTTAATTTAGTTTGATTATGTTAAACTATAAAGATATACGATATTGCAATTATCTTCAAACTAACAATTCTTGTTTAAATAAACACACTATTACACCAATAACCAGCAAAAACTCAAATAATTTTAATGAAAAAAAAATTATTCTGCTTTCAAACTAATATCTTCAGGTTACATATATCAAATGCAGAATGGAACAACTAATTTTAAAAATAAACAGAACTTAAATGAAACTTCAAATAGGTGAAAACCTGTGCATGCCCAACACAGAAGTAACAAAAAGGAAAAAATAGTTATTTACAACATATAATAATTAATAAAAGAAAAATTATTATGAAGAACATGCAAGCTCAAGCAGTGTTTGCCAAGCCAAGCCCTGTATGAGTTGTATAGTTGACATGGTATTATTTGAATTTTTTGTTGATTACTGGTGTGATAGTATTATCACACCAATTCACACATACATACAACCAGTTTTCTAGTAGTGATAATCTTTGTTTATATTATTATTATGTTTTTGCTCGTTTCTACAATCAAATTAATAAAATATGTTACATTGTATTTTATAGATTAATATATCACTTATTTATAATTTTAATGTAATTTGAATTGCTTCATTCAGAGTCTTATTTTTTAAAATTATATTTAAAGCATGTTTATAATATATAGCTTTATTTCTAAGAAGAGCTGTATTTTATAATTTCTTTACAATCAATCATTTCTGTAATTTGATTCTGCATGTGAATAATCTAAGCAAGCATATCATATAATATAGCATGCTGTTTCTTGTTATTTTATATCAAATAACATATGAATGAGTTAAAATTCTCACATAATAAAATTTCAATTTATTAAATTATTCATTAATAGAAGACAAAGTAAAAAAAAAATACTTTTTCACACTGCTGGAATAATAAAATTATTTAATAAAAAGACTTTGAAGTAAATGAATTGAAGTAGAAAAAAGCCTTAAGATAAAGGTTAAATCTGCACTTTTGCTATTCCTGTGATGTGGAGGAAAAATGAATGAAAAATGTTTAAAGTTACCTTTCTCATGTTCTGGTGAAGTAGATACAAGATCTCTGCATAAATTTTGTTCCATTGTTGTTTCCAAATCAAAAAATAAGGAATGTAAATTTGGACAATTATTTNACATTATTGAGATTAAAAAGATTATAATTGGATGGCACTTGAATATATATGTATGGAACTATAATTTGTACATATATATAATCTATTTTTAATAAGAGTTTAAGTGAATTCAGCTATGTACATTAATAGCTTTTAAATTTGTATAACAATTCTAAAACTATAATCGTATCAACATTATTGAGATTAAAAAGATTATAATTGGATGGCACTTGAATATATATGTATGGAAAAATAATTTGTACATATATATAAAGAGTATTATTAGAAAAAATGAGTACTACAAATAATTACAGAACAACTTTGCATTTGGAATAATACTAAGCAAATAAAATATAAACTAAATAATTCCAAAAGACAAATCATTTTAACAACATACATTTTTTTTAATATTTAATTGACCAGACAAACAATTTTGGGTCAAATTCAAATATTTTATCTTTTTTAAATTCCAGCCAGCAACAGATGGAAAAACAACTTAAAGATAAACAATTCTTCATTAAAATTTTCATCTGTCATTTTTAATGAGGAATTGTTTATATTGTTCACGAATTTCTCCATTTCTCACTTTCATCCTTGGTACAGATACAGTATTCTTTCATATAATGACAGAAGAACAGAAATACCGTATTTTGACAAGTATAAGTCACACTTTTTTTACTACTTTTGGGGCTCAAAATCATGGTGCATCTTATACTCGACAGGTAACCATTTTTACAGTGAAATTACCTACAGTAGTGGTCCACTCTAGGGACCAACCTGTGCAGTGGTCCGTTAAGCAGATGGTCCCTCAACCGAATGACTATAGTATCTAGATTATCAGAGTAGCAACACACGAGTCATCGCCGCCATGTTCTGTCGACTGTCATCACGTGACCTCTGAGTTTACATTAAGAAATGACGATTATTTCAGTTTAATAAAGGCATCGATTCATCCATCCATCATATTCTTGAATAAAAAAAACAAATAAAATGCATCTTTAGACAATCCTATTAAAACAGTTTTTTCTAAATTTTTTGTCTCAAAATAGGAGTGCGTCTTATACTTGACAGCAACTTATACTCATCAAAATACGGTACATTGAACATATACAACATGTACTGTTACTACTGCTATGAGCAAACGTAACACTCCTCAATACCAATATGCTGTGACTAGTCAAAAATTAGAGTGAAATGGTCAAATTGCTAATGAATATTCAAGATATAATGACCTGTATTTGCATTCCTGTAGGTTATATACCCATTTTTGTATATACCCATGAATGAAAAAAGTTAAAAAATTTCAAACTCTTACTGCAAAAGTTATGATCGTAGATCATGTATAAAATGTATTGTGGTAAGAAGACAATATGTGTTTATGCACAAAAATTATGGTTATATATTAACAGCTACAAATATGGTTAAGATAATTAGGGAAGCAGTTGCAGACAGCACTTGCAAAATCCATCTGATGTGAACACATTTGTGATAGCCAAAATATTTAGTGTTCATAATACCATAATCAGGCTCTAGATCAGGGATGGCCAATAGTTTTTGCCCCCAAGCCGAACTGAAAAGAAAACTTTTTCATGGGCCGAACCAGAGGCTGCCCTAGGAAGATTTTGAGATGGTGCGAGATCTCATTGTGGTGTGACTCCGTAGAGATTAAATTGTAGATAGAGATTATAGATACATTTTTCACATTATCATACTTTATCAATGTTCTACGCTGTACTTAAAAGATTTGTAATGGAGGGTTAACTCTAAACACACAGTGAATTGTTGACTTTTTTTTTTAGGCATCAGAATTTTTTGTCAAGCTATTTGAACTTGAGTAGCTAATATTAAAAAATTAATCGCAGGCCACATAAATCCATTACATGAGCCGTATGCCTGCTCTAGATCATGGAACCAACTATCAATGCCAATGCCAAATGTGTTGAAATGTTAACACCAGCTGCAACACCTTCCAATAACAGTTGTTTTCCAACAAGATAGCATCTGTCCAAACTAGAGTTATTTGCTTTACAATGCTTTGAATACAGTGTTTCTCCAATGCCAACCGAACATGACAGTCAAGCACTAGTCCTTGGTTTCCCTAGTTTCCAAATGTAAGTACACTGAATTTTTTCTTTTGGAATGGTCAAGTAAGAAATAATAGTTGGTTTACTGCATACTTGTCAAAAACACAGATATTCATAAAGCCTGAACAAGAGGCAATGGTCACAACAAATGCTTAACAATGCCTGATGAAAAACTAAATATCAATTAAATTTTCTTCAAACTGTCTTGGGGTTTTGAAGTTAATGTGAACTATAATGATGATAGAAGAAAAACTTTGAGGTAAGGAACATTTATCCATAACTCAACTGTTGATATACTGTTCCCAGTTTCAATATTTTAAAAAAATAATAAATACCTTTCATGAGAACACCCTACATAATGTAGAATAAAACAAACATTCTTATGTGAATCAAAAGCTTGACTAAACAAGAACACATGATAAATTTTAAAAATATATTTGTTCAAATTTATACTTATAAGAAATATTTATTATTTCTAAACTTTTTTTAAATATGTGAATTTCTGTTTTCAATATTCAAAACTAAATTGAAATGTAATCTCTTTCTAAAATACCTACTCAGTTTGAACTTCATATTTAAAAATATATATGTAATTTTAAAAACCTTCAAAAGGGAAGATACTTTAAAAGTTAAAATCATTTCAATCTTTTTAACAGTCTTTTTAGAAGAGATTTATTTACACTAAATTAATTTCAAACTGTATTTTCAAACAATTCCTCTTCAGTAGTTGAGGTAGAAAAACAGAGCAAGTAACATAATACAAACACTCTTTAACATACAAGAGTATGGAGATACAATTTAGTCACAAGCTGTCAATTTCTTTATGTGAGAATCTGTGATGATGAGGTTATCACTCTTTTCACCTTAGTGCGGTGTCGGGCCGGTTAGGCCTGCTCACTTTGTCACTGGATGGCTTTGTAGTTTATTTATTCTTACAGGAGACTAAAAATTGAAGATCTCTCTCTCTCGATCAGCTCCTGACACCAGTTAAGAAGTAAGGCATCTTAACTCACAATATGGAATATACTTATTTATGGAATACAATTTCTTCAAATATGAAGGTTTCATGGTTTGAGTGGGGAAAGGTCATTGCATTCGTTGATAGGAGTCCAGCCTCAAAGTAAATCCAATCAACATCAAATAAACAAATAACAAAAACTTTAATGCCTAAGATAAGCCTTGGGTAAATACATACAAGGATGCTAAAATTTATCTATCGACAAGCTAGCTACTTATACATCTAATCAATCGAGAGAGAGTTTACATCAATACCTCTTGACACCATAATACCTCTTGTAGAAAATCAGATGCCTTCAGATCCAGTCTATTCAAACAGCGAAACAATGATTGAAAATCTTCTTTGGAGGTTGGAGGAGAGATGGACAAGAGCTGGGAGATAAGAGTTGACAGATGGAAGCTTGGTCCATGAGCTTCAAGGAGAGTGTCCACCTCAAGCTTGGGATCTCTGCTCCTTTTATCTCCGATTCCCCTTCAATTGGGAGGTAAGTTTTTCCTATGGGACAAGATGCAAAAGCTGCATTGCATGGACAGCTGTCTCATCAGCAGGAGAGATAAGATATCTCCATGGGAAATAGATAAACTAGACAGAAGGTTTTTTTGTTTTGTATCTGTTTCTCATGAATGGGTAGAGCAGTTTGGTCATTTTTTTTCATGCATAAAAACAGTTTAATTGCATTAATTGTTAAATGAAGGTTAGAGAAATTTTCCAACCTTGAAGAAAGGCTCTTGTTCTGTCTCCAACTTCTCACACTTTAATAATGTCATACCAACCCATGAAATTAAATGCACCAAAAATATACATAGGAGAGACAGGAACTTAAAAAAAAAAAAAGTTGATTGATTAGTTAGATTGTTAAAAAAAAGTTAGATTGAAATACATAAATTTGCCATGGCAGAAACATGTAAATGAAAAGAATTGTAAATTCAAACTACTTTATTGTGATATAACGTGTTACATGCTCTGTGTTTCTATCTCAACTACTGAAGAGAAACTATTGGGAAATACAAATTGAAAAGCATTTAGCATAAGTAAATCTTTTCTTTTATAAATAAAAAAGGACTGTTAAAAGATTAAAGTGATTTTATCATTTAAAGTACCTTCCTTTTTGAAAGCTTTTAAAATTACATATATATTTTTAAATAAAAAGCTTATATTTATTATAAGTACTTATAAATGAATAAACAAATACCCATTTCTCTTGCAACTTTTAATTTTGTTTGAGCTTGTCGGAACAGACGAAGATGAGATGCAAAGTCATCAACCAATCTTGTTGTAAGATATGGAACCCATTCAACTTCTTTTGACCTAAATATTTACATAAAGCACAATGTTAAAAGTAATTATTACCTAATTATACATATTATTATTATTTATGTTATATTAATATACAGTCAAATGTCCATATTACAAACTTCTATACAGTGAGTGATTGGTTAACATAATACAATACTTAGAATGAACATAATCTGTTCCAAGACTTTGTTTGCTATCTGAATTGTTCGTTAACCGATTATCGATTTACCACAGGTTTTTATGGAAATTTGATTAATTCGTTCAGGAAACTCCAAAAAATAAAAAAAATACAGTTGACCCCCCTATAACATGGTAGCTATGTTCCTGTTTTTATGAATCCAGCTTCTAGGAGTCCAGCCAATCACAGCCTGGCACATATGCAGTTTACAGACTATGGCTGTTTGAAAGGTTTCTTCCATAAAATTAATCGATTCTAGACTAATTCGACTCAACATTTCCAAAATATGTAAATTTTTTGGGAATAATCCATATAAACTATGCTATAAACAAAAAATTATAGGATTACTTACCAAGTGTGCACTGTTCGACTACACCGTTGCTTAAGCTTGTTTTCGTCTTGGAGATTGTCATCGAATGGCGCTCGCGTGCTTCCTGATAATTTTTTTTGCAAAAAATTTGCTGAACTTTAGAGACATCATTAATATAAATATAATTTTTATGGACATTAAATAATAAATGGTTTTTGGTAGGTCCGCTGCTCGTTTAAACTCAACGGTTTGTGCAATCCTGTTGCGACACGAGTTGGCGATGATGTTTTACTGAATTATAGGAGTTTTTTTCAGCATGTTTGTATGAATACTGTTGCAATTTTTTCGCCATGATATAGGAATACGAACTATAGGAACCCGTGTTATAGGGGGTCGACTGTATATACTTTCTCACTATGTAATAATAAAAATACATATATACACAGTCTTGCATTTTTATTAGTCAACCTTTTGTGGGGGTTAAAGAATATGTTCAATGTCAATTGCTTTCTCTGTTCTTCAGGATTTTTCAAAGTTAATTAATAGCATTGTAATTGTAGAGATCCCCAAGCCTATTAACATGTTGACTGCCAACTAGAGACAACTCATAGTTTGCATTATTGCCTAGGATGCCACCTATGAGTTATCTTGTAGTTTTTTTATTTGCCATATTTGCTTACATAAACAGAACATTTATTAATAAATGAACAGAAAATTTAATCATAAAAAGTTTATTCAAAATCAAAAAAATATTTTTATTGTTTGTGATAATTTTTAAAACAATCTTCCACACAAAGGGCATCTCTGGACAGATTGGACAGAAATAACATGTTTCTTGGCATTTTTTAGCTTTGGTACAAATTCAACATGGCTTTGTCGGATGCTGGTTTTTTCAGTAGGTGGGATACTCTGTAAATAATGAAGCTCTTGCAATGTAATTTTTTTTGAAACTGGTTGAATCTCTTCTCCAATCAACATGTTGATGAATGCTTCTCTAAACTTTATAAGTTTTATTTTAGAAGAAGTTGCTTTTTGAAAAAGTTTATGTGCATTGTGTATATGTATCTCTATAATATGTAATCTAACCTTTTTGGGCCATCTAATAGTCTTTCTTAAAGCTGTGTAGTATGATAGCATTTTATCTGATCGGTAAATGCCAGACATTCCTTGATTGTAATCTCAAATTATATTCGGTTTCATCGAACGTTTTCCATTGTGATTGAACAACTCTACTATTTCAACAATGTGCATGTTTGAAATGGTAAGGGCTTCTCATTTGTCTTTCCATTTACATATAGTAACAGGACCATTTCGCTGCTAAATAAACTCCCCCCTTTTAAGTTTTTTATTTACCACTTCTCTGGGATTCCCCTTTCTGTTATTTCGTAGAGTTCCACACAAACAAGTTTATTGTGTAGTCAGTAATTTTGTAAAAGCAACAGAATTATAAAAATTATCCATGTATACTGTATATCCCTTATCAAGATAGTCCTCAAGTAAGTGTAAGACAACATCAGTAGTGTGACCTAAATTACTGTCAATTCCCTCAGATTTTCCACTGTAAATTGTTATTTTCATAACAATACCATTGGATTCACATAGTTCATACAGTTTGACATTGTACTTGTATTTTGTATTTTTTATGTACTGGCAAAAATGCAATCTTCCATGCCACAACATCATTGATTCATCGATAAACATATTTTTATGTGGCACATAGTTTTGGCGCATAATGATATTAAAATGATTTAGTATTGGTCATACCTTATGTAATCTGTTGGAAGATGGTATTGAGCTATCAACTAGGTGAAAATAATGCAGTGACAATTGGAATTTATTTTGACTATACATGATTGCCAAAACATGTTATACAGTTTGTCTTACTCCAGTAATGTTCTATTGAAAGAAAAGAACAAAGGCCCATTTGTAATACAAGTACAATAAAAACTTTCATTTCTGCAGCACTGATGTCTTTCCACTGTGATACCCTTTTAGATTTTTTTATTTCTTTGTTTTGCAATTTCTTGCACAGCATACAAATTTGTTTGTTCGAGCACTAATGAAAGAAATTCTTCTGAAAAAAAATAAGTCCACCAGCGTTTGCACTAAGATTTATCGTATCCAATTTCAAACCAATATTTTCTTGGAAAATAAATAGTTCAGGATTTTTGTTGATTTTCTGCCCACAAATTATTGTTTGGATTTGATGTGGTTGCTTGAGAAGTATCATGATTCGCTTCAGGTTTGGAGATGACTTTTTCATCACTGTCTTCACTTGAATCCTCAGAAGGTACATAATCGCTACTGTCATCCTCGCCAAAAATCTCATCAGATTCTGAATCACTTAGATTAGTATAGTAATCAAGTTGTTTTCCAGTCAGTGGTCTTTTCTTATCCATATTGGGGTATTTATAATTTGATTATAAAAAATAATTATAAAACAACACACTCAAGAAAGACGTAAATGTGATGTGCTCAACTCTATATCTGATTTATTACTAATGAATTTAGATGCATATCTCTGACTCGGCTGTAGTGAAGTGACAGGTTGAATCGTGTCTGTGCATGAATAAACTTGTAGTTTGGCTTTAGTGAAAAGTTTTCTGTTATATAAGCCAACTACGATATAATTCATAAGATTTTTTTTTTTTAAAAAAAACATATTCTATATGCTTTTTGACAATTACTATGTACTGTACTATAATTAGAATTTTTAATAATATAATATAATTAAATTAAGTTGGCTTTTTACACTGGAATCCTGAAAAGTACTGTGGCAGTGAATGTGTTAACCTCAACCTGGTTTGGAAGCCATTCTAAGACCGTTGTTCTGACATCCTCCCACTTCTTCAAAAAATCTTAATAGCAGATATTGGCATTAATCCTCTTTTTCAGAAGAAAACATATTGCGCCAAGTTTCTTGGTATTTTTCATTCGGGAATTCTTGGCATTCTTCTGTCGTCAGATCCCTTTGAGGTTCCATCATGAACTCTTCAATGTTCTTTATTTCTCAGATGTGATTTTTGTTACTCCTTTAGCTGCTTGAGTCTTGATTATACTGAATCTTTCTTAGATAAGATTGAATTGCATCCTAATGTAGATCTGTTCAAGCCATACTGCCCAGCAACATCAATCATCATCTATCCACTCTCTACCATTGCTATGTATATTCTCACCTTTTGAAAATAAAAACTGATGCAAAACTTAATGAGTCCCCGCCCGACAGTCTTGCGAATACTATAAAAAAATTATTTCTGTTAGAAAAATAAAAGGCTGAAATTACAAAGGAGAGTTTCAAAGTTTGGAGGAATACTATCTGATCAGTATATAGTGGGTTGAGCGTCGATGTCCACGTCTCCCATGATCCAAAAAGTTTCAAGTTGTTGCCTGAGACAAGGGAATTTTTTATGTCACTTTTTCTTGTGTTTGTTGTCTGAACATAAAAATCTTTTGCAAAAGTTTTATTATCTGATCACCCACTGTATAGCAAATTTTTATATTGTACACTGCTCTTTCAGCAAAAAAATATATGTAAAATTGCTTCTAAATAATAAAGTTAAATGTCTATATAACAAATGTTTTTAATTTGTAAGGATCATCAAATAATAAAAGCTGATTACTTCCTCTAGGTGGAGTTTGAATTTAGATTCAATTTCAGATAGCAATCTGTAAAGCCTTTGTAAAATTGCACACCAGGTGTGAGAAATAATGGTCATTAGCTTTTAAAACCATCATGTAATCTGCTCCCCATGTGGCTACTGGTTGTAAAAAAGGGGTAAAGAGATAAGGTTCAAACGTTGTCATTAATAGATAAACTATTTACAATTAATGAATGTTGAAAATGTTAGAAAGGTGATAATTTTGACAACTGCTGGACTAATTTTTGATATTAGTGCGATTTTATTTTATTTAATTATCCAGTTGAAATTTGAAGAATTATTAATGTAGTGCTTAAGCATTACTAAAAAGATTAATGTGTTGTGGGAAGTTGATAAAGGCTCAAAAAAGAAAGACATTGTAGCAAAGTTTAGAATTCTGAATAGTTTACCAACCATACTAACAAATTGCAAATCAGTTTTGAAATTAGCCAATAATGTAAGACCTACAGGAAAACAAGCTAGAACCAGCATTTATGTCAATGTAGATGAAGTAATTTTAATGCTCATAGTAAAAGTGTGAAGAAAATTTCAAAAAAAAAAAAATTTTAATTGTTCTGTGCAATAAAAACTTAATTTTTCTTTTTTACAAAAATGTAGTTAAATGAAGTTTTAAATATTTTAACACAGGAATGTAAACTTATTTGAAATTAAAATTATGTTTATATTACATTTATAATAATTTAAATTAGGTAAAATAATGAAAAAATAACATTAAAATAATACTTTATTTACCAAAAAGTGTAATTTCTGTATAATGAAATTTCTATGTAGCAAATTTTTTTCAGGATTTAGTAACTTCATTATATAGAAGTTTGACTGGATTTATTACCCATAAGTAGTATGGCAAAATAATTTTAGTAAGTGAATAATGTTGGTCTAAAAAATTTTCTGAAGATTTGAAAACTGTAAACTTAAGATAATGAAACTGGCTGGATGGACAAAATGTTTAAGGCAAGAATCTGTTGTTCTGAAGAACTTGGGATTTGAATCTAAGTTGGATTCTTAAGTTTTGATATATGGTCTAGCCCAGATAAAAGTCAGACCCTATTGTTTATCACCTGATCCCTCCAGTTTAGAGCAGTCAAGCAGCGAGTAATAATAAAAAAATTACTCAATGTATTGATGCTGTCATAATTTCTAATCATTAAATTTTCCTCACAAAACTATTTTGTTGCAATAAAATTTATAAATTAATACCTGCCCAAATTTTTTCGGCATGATATATTTTATTAGATTAGGATTAAATAAATAAAAATTAATCCATCAGTAATAACAGTAGATCAGACAATTTTAACAAATTTTCTTATTTAATATAAAACAAAAGAACAAGATATTTAATTTTCAATGCTAATAAGATTTGTGAGAAACTATTTACAGTTACACACACTAATATAAGTAAGTTAACAGTTATTTACATAGTTATATCCTGACTTTGATCAGGAATAGCATTTTGCACGGGTTGATGTCAGATTCTCATTTAAATTATTTCTCTCTAATCTAATTAATAATTAATTTTTATTAAAGACAATGTTCACTGGGAAATTATCTGTATTGCAACAAATTGAATTGTGTATTATTTCATGTCAACAACATCCAGAATGAAACAATAGTAAATACTGTATTTTGGTTCAAGCATGTACTGTACTTTATAGTTCTGATTTGTTTCATTGTATACTTTTTACAGAACATTTATTGCTATTCAAGTTTGTCAAAATAATTTTTTTTTTCAAAAATTTGTAGGATCAACTGTTATGTTGAATGCTATTTCATTTTAGTTTTTTACATCTTTTCCCTGTTTCTGCATTGTTGTTTTTATAATATTCTCTTAGAAAGCGTAGGTTTTGATATAATTTTTGCTTCAGACACATTAGGAAAGAAGTTAAACTAGTCATCATCATGCAATATAAATATTCTGTTATTTTGAATTTAAGATCTACTTCCTTTCACATGTTTCCAAACTTAAAATCTGAGTGCTTCTTAAACTTGATATATTCTTTATCAATACAATAATAAATATATGTTAGAAGACTTTACGAAGTTTGTGGCATCCGTTATCCATGCGACAGTCCGAATACAGATACCACGAAAAGCGTCATCATTTTGAATGGAAACCCGAAATGACCTGAGAAAATTATTGTGCCCATTGTGGGTTTTCCCAGGTCCCTTATCGTGGACCTGGACAAACTCACAATGGGCACTAGATAAGGCCTCTCTTGTGTCCACAAAAAAAAAAGAGTAGAAAATCCGAAAAACAAAATACGCATAAGAATTTTAAATATCGAGACATTGTTTTCTTCTACTCGAGAAATCTTAATTACACTGGTGAGACATATGATTAGGATGACATATTCTCAGTCGTCTAATTCTTAATCTTCGACAAGATCTGGATTCCAGGTTTACCGTAGAAGATTTCCAAGAAAGTCCTTCATAATGAACGTGCAATTCTGATATGTAACATACAAGTGGAGAGGAACTTAATGGATAGACCGTATCCAGAAAATTGGAGACGTCTTGCGATTCTGTTAAAGAAATTAGAAGGCACAAAGATCGTTGGAAGAGCCACATCCCGGCATCGCTTTTCCCTCGAGTCGCCAAAAACAATAACTGTAGGTCCTAAAAATGAACAAACGAAGGTAAAATGTGTAAAAATTTATAAATCACCTCTCCCAATGACGTATCCAATCTAATATCGCCTTCGAATAAATTCACATTTTCCATAGAACTCTTATACAAAGCATAATTGACGGTTTCATTATTTGCTGAAACAGTTCTTTGATAGGAAAGGAATNCTTTATTGTGATATAACGTGTTACATGCTCTGTGTTTCTATCTCAACTACTGAAGAGAAACTATTGGGAAATACAAATTGAAAAGCATTTAGCATAAGTAAATCTTTTCTTTTATAAATAAAAAAGGACTGTTAAAAGATTAAAGTGATTTTATCATTTAAAGTACCTTCCTTTTTGAAAGCTTTTAAAATTACATATATATTTTTAAATAAAAAGCTTATATTTATTATAAGTACTTATAAATGAATAAACAAATACCCATTTCTCTTGCAACTTTTAATTTTGTTTGAGCTTGTCGGAACAGACGAAGATGAGATGCAAAGTCATCAACCAATCTTGTTGTAAGATATGGAACCCATTCAACTTCTTTTGACCTAAATATTTACATAAAGCACAATGTTAAAAGTAATTATTACCTAATTATACATATTATTATTATTTATGTTATATTAATATACAGTCAAATGTCCATATTACAAACTTCTATACAGTGAGTGATTGGTTAACATAATACAATACTTAGAATGAACATAATCTGTTCCAAGACTTTGTTTGCTATCTGAATTGTTCGTTAACCGATTATCGATTTACCACAGGTTTTTATGGAAATTTGATTAATTCGTTCAGGAAACTCCAAAAAATAAAAAAAATACAGTTGACCCCCCTATAACATGGTAGCTATGTTCCTGTTTTTATGAATCCAGCTTCTAGGAGTCCAGCCAATCACAGCCTGGCACATATGCAGTTTACAGACTATGGCTGTTTGAAAGGTTTCTTCCATAAAATTAATCGATTCTAGACTAATTCGACTCAACATTTCCAAAATATGTAAATTTTTTGGGAATAATCCATATAAACTATGCTATAAACAAAAAATTATAGGATTACTTACCAAGTGTGCACTGTTCGACTACACCGTTGCTTAAGCTTGTTTTCGTCTTGGAGATTGTCATCGAATGGCGCTCGCGTGCTTCCTGATAATTTTTTTTGCAAAAAATTTGCTGAACTTTAGAGACATCATTAATATAAATATAATTTTTATGGACATTAAATAATAAATGGTTTTTGGTAGGTCCGCTGCTCGTTTAAACTCAACGGTTTGTGCAATCCTGTTGCGACACGAGTTGGCGATGATGTTTTACTGAATTATAGGAGTTTTTTTCAGCATGTTTGTATGAATACTGTTGCAATTTTTTCGCCATGATATAGGAATACGAACTATAGGAACCCGTGTTATAGGGGGTCGACTGTATATACTTTCTCACTATGTAATAATAAAAATACATATATACACAGTCTTGCATTTTTATTAGTCAACCTTTTGTGGGGGTTAAAGAATATGTTCAATGTCAATTGCTTTCTCTGTTCTTCAGGATTTTTCAAAGTTAATTAATAGCATTGTAATTGTAGAGATCCCCAAGCCTATTAACATGTTGACTGCCAACTAGAGACAACTCATAGTTTGCATTATTGCCTAGGATGCCACCTATGAGTTATCTTGTAGTTTTTTTATTTGCCATATTTGCTTACATAAACAGAACATTTATTAATAAATGAACAGAAAATTTAATCATAAAAAGTTTATTCAAAATCAAAAAAATATTTTTATTGTTTGTGATAATTTTTAAAACAATCTTCCACACAAAGGGCATCTCTGGACAGATTGGACAGAAATAACATGTTTCTTGGCATTTTTTAGCTTTGGTACAAATTCAACATGGCTTTGTCGGATGCTGGTTTTTTCAGTAGGTGGGATACTCTGTAAATAATGAAGCTCTTGCAATGTAATTTTTTTTGAAACTGGTTGAATCTCTTCTCCAATCAACATGTTGATGAATGCTTCTCTAAACTTTATAAGTTTTATTTTAGAAGAAGTTGCTTTTTGAAAAAGTTTATGTGCATTGTGTATATGTATCTCTATAATATGTAATCTAACCTTTTTGGGCCATCTAATAGTCTTTCTTAAAGCTGTGTAGTATGATAGCATTTTATCTGATCGGTAAATGCCAGACATTCCTTGATTGTAATCTCAAATTATATTCGGTTTCATCGAACGTTTTCCATTGTGATTGAACAACTCTACTATTTCAACAATGTGCATGTTTGAAATGGTAAGGGCTTCTCATTTGTCTTTCCATTTACATATAGTAACAGGACCATTTCGCTGCTAAATAAACTCCCCCCTTTTAAGTTTTTAATTTACCACTTCTCTGGGATTCCCCTTTCTGTTATTTCGTAGAGTTCCACACAAACAAGTTTATTGTGTAGTCAGTAATTTTGTAAAAGCAACAGAATTATAAAAATTATCCATGTATACTGTATATCCCTTATCAAGATAGTCCTCAAGTAAGTGTAAGACAACATCAGTAGTGTGACCTAAATTACTGTCAATTCCCTCAGATTTTCCACTGTAAATTGTTATTTTCATAACAATACCATTGGATTCACATAGTTCATACAGTTTGACATTGTACTTGTATTTTGTATTTTTTATGTACTGGCAAAAATGCAATCTTCCATGCCACAACATCATTGATTCATCGATAAACATATTTTTATGTGGCACATAGTTTTGGCGCATAATGATATTAAAATGATTTAGTATTGGTCATACCTTATGTAATCTGTTGGAAGATGGTATTGAGCTATCAACTAGGTGAAAATAATGCAGTGACAATTGGAATTTATTTTGACTATACATGATTGCCAAAACATGTTATACAGTTTGTCTTACTCCAGTAATGTTCTATTGAAAGAAAAGAACAAAGGCCCATTTGTAATACAAGTACAATAAAAACTTTCATTTCTGCAGCACTGATGTCTTTCCACTGTGATACCCTTTTAGATTTTTTTATTTCTTTGTTTTGCAATTTCTTGCACAGCATACAAATTTGTTTGTTCGAGCACTAATGAAAGAAATTCTTCTGAAAAAAAATAAGTCCACCAGCGTTTGCACTAAGATTTATCGTATCCAATTTCAAACCAATATTTTCTTGGAAAATAAATAGTTCAGGATTTTTGTTGATTTTCTGCCCACAAATTATTGTTTGGATTTGATGTGGTTGCTTGAGAAGTATCATGATTCGCTTCAGGTTTGGAGATGACTTTTTCATCACTGTCTTCACTTGAATCCTCAGAAGGTACATAATCGCTACTGTCATCCTCGCCAAAAATCTCATCAGATTCTGAATCACTTAGATTAGTATAGTAATCAAGTTGTTTTCCAGTCAGTGGTCTTTTCTTATCCATATTGGGGTATTTATAATTTGATTATAAAAAATAATTATAAAACAACACACTCAAGAAAGACGTAAATGTGATGTGCTCAACTCTATATCTGATTTATTACTAATGAATTTAGATGCATATCTCTGACTCGGCTGTAGTGAAGTGACAGGTTGAATCGTGTCTGTGCATGAATAAACTTGTAGTTTGGCTTTAGTGAAAAGTTTTCTGTTATATAAGCCAACTACGATATAATTCATAAGATTTTTTTTTTTTAAAAAAAACATATTCTATATGCTTTTTGACAATTACTATGTACTGTACTATAATTAGAATTTTTAATAATATAATATAATTAAATTAAGTTGGCTTTTTACACTGGAATCCTGAAAAGTACTGTGGCAGTGAATGTGTTAACCTCAACCTGGTTTGGAAGCCATTCTAAGACCGTTGTTCTGACATCCTCCCACTTCTTCAAAAAATCTTAATAGCAGATATTGGCATTAATCCTCTTTTTCAGAAGAAAACATATTGCGCCAAGTTTCTTGGTATTTTTCATTCGGGAATTCTTGGCATTCTTCTGTCGTCAGATCCCTTTGAGGTTCCATCATGAACTCTTCAATGTTCTTTATTTCTCAGATGTGATTTTTGTTACTCCTTTAGCTGCTTGAGTCTTGATTATACTGAATCTTTCTTAGATAAGATTGAATTGCATCCTAATGTAGATCTGTTCAAGCCATACTGCCCAGCAACATCAATCATCATCTATCCACTCTCTACCATTGCTATGTATATTCTCACCTTTTGAAAATAAAAACTGATGCAAAACTTAATGAGTCCCCGCCCGACAGTCTTGCGAATACTATAAAAAAATTATTTCTGTTAGAAAAATAAAAGGCTGAAATTACAAAGGAGAGTTTCAAAGTTTGGAGGAATACTATCTGATCAGTATATAGTGGGTTGAGCGTCGATGTCCACGTCTCCCATGATCCAAAAAGTTTCAAGTTGTTGCCTGAGACAAGGGAATTTTTTATGTCACTTTTTCTTGTGTTTGTTGTCTGAACATAAAAATCTTTTGCAAAAGTTTTATTATCTGATCACCCACTGTATAGCAAATTTTTATATTGTACACTGCTCTTTCAGCAAAAAAATATATGTAAAATTGCTTCTAAATAATAAAGTTAAATGTCTATATAACAAATGTTTTTAATTTGTAAGGATCATCAAATAATAAAAGCTGATTACTTCCTCTAGGTGGAGTTTGAATTTAGATTCAATTTCAGATAGCAATCTGTAAAGCCTTTGTAAAATTGCACACCAGGTGTGAGAAATAATGGTCATTAGCTTTTAAAACCATCATGTAATCTGCTCCCCATGTGGCTACTGGTTGTAAAAAAGGGGTAAAGAGATAAGGTTCAAACGTTGTCATTAATAGATAAACTATTTACAATTAATGAATGTTGAAAATGTTAGAAAGGTGATAATTTTGACAACTGCTGGACTAATTTTTGATATTAGTGCGATTTTATTTTATTTAATTATCCAGTTGAAATTTGAAGAATTATTAATGTAGTGCTTAAGCATTACTAAAAAGATTAATGTGTTGTGGGAAGTTGATAAAGGCTCAAAAAAGAAAGACATTGTAGCAAAGTTTAGAATTCTGAATAGTTTACCAACCATACTAACAAATTGCAAATCAGTTTT
This sequence comes from Centruroides sculpturatus, assembly GCF_000671375.1. NCBI lineage: Eukaryota > Metazoa > Arthropoda > Arachnida > Scorpiones > Buthidae > Centruroides > Centruroides sculpturatus. The sequence goes on along the minus strand of NW_019384714.1, from coordinate 377,708 downwards.
GAAATTAGCCAATAATGTAAGACCTACAGGAAAACAAGCTAGAACCAGCATTTATGTCAATGTAGATGAAGTAATTTTAATGCTCATAGTAAAAGTGTGAAGAAAATTACAAAAAAAAAAAATTTTAATTGTTCTGTGCAATAAAAACTTAATTTTTCTTTTTTACAAAAATGTAGTGTATTTTAACACACATTATANAAATGTAGTTAAATGAAGTTTTAAATATTTTAACACAGGAATGTAAACTTATTTGAAATTAAAATTATGTTTATATTACATTTATAATAATTTAAATTAGGTAAAATAATGAAAAAATAACATTAAAATAATACTTTATTTACCAAAAAGTGTAATTTCTGTATAATGAAATTTCTATGTAGCAAATTTTTTTCAGGATTTAGTAACTTCATTATATAGAAGTTTGACTGGATTTATTACCCATAAGTAGTATGGCAAAATAATTTTAGTAAGTGAATAATGTTGGTCTAAAAAATTTTCTGAAGATTTGAAAACTGTAAACTTAAGATAATGAAACTGGCTGGATGGACAAAATGTTTAAGGCAAGAATCTGTTGTTCTGAAGAACTTGGGATTTGAATCTAAGTTGGATTCTTAAGTTTTGATATATGGTCTAGCCCAGATAAAAGTCAGACCCTATTGTTTATCACCTGATCCCTCCAGTTTAGAGCAGTCAAGCAGCGAGTAATAATAAAAAAATTACTCAATGTATTGATGCTGTCATAATTTCTAATCATTAAATTTTCCTCACAAAACTATTTTGTTGCAATAAAATTTATAAATTAATACCTGCCCAAATTTTTTCGGCATGATATATTTTATTAGATTAGGATTAAATAAATAAAAATTAATCCATCAGTAATAACAGTAGATCAGACAATTTTAACAAATTTTCTTATTTAATATAAAACAAAAGAACAAGATATTTAATTTTCAATGCTAATAAGATTTGTGAGAAACTATTTACAGTTACACACACTAATATAAGTAAGTTAACAGTTATTTACATAGTTATATCCTGACTTTGATCAGGAATAGCATTTTGCACGGGTTGATGTCAGATTCTCATTTAAATTATTTCTCTCTAATCTAATTAATAATTAATTTTTATTAAAGACAATGTTCACTGGGAAATTATCTGTATTGCAACAAATTGAATTGTGTATTATTTCATGTCAACAACATCCAGAATGAAACAATAGTAAATACTGTATTTTGGTTCAAGCATGTACTGTACTTTATAGTTCTGATTTGTTTCATTGTATACTTTTTACAGAACATTTATTGCTATTCAAGTTTGTCAAAATAATTTTTTTTTTCAAAAATTTGTAGGATCAACTGTTATGTTGAATGCTATTTCATTTTAGTTTTTTACATCTTTTCCCTGTTTCTGCATTGTTGTTTTTATAATATTCTCTTAGAAAGCGTAGGTTTTGATATAATTTTTGCTTCAGACACATTAGGAAAGAAGTTAAACTAGTCATCATCATGCAATATAAATATTCTGTTATTTTGAATTTAAGATCTACTTCCTTTCACATGTTTCCAAACTTAAAATCTGAGTGCTTCTTAAACTTGATATATTCTTTATCAATACAATAATAAATATAATGAAAATTTCATATTTCCTGTTTGTTTTATGTCTTTTGTATATTAATATATTTAAAATAAAGTATAGTTAAGAGCTTTTTAATGAATTCTTTTAAACCATACTTACTTCTAATTATCATCCAATTTTTATACTGAAAATCTACTTAAAGTGATGATTATCTAAAATATGAAAAAATATGGTATGTATGTTGTAAGGATTAAGCCTAACATCCCTCAGAAAACAAACAATTAATGTGTTTGCTTGACTTATCCAATTTGTCTGGGAGGAAATGGCAGGACCCATATCACATGACCAGATTAAATCCTATATATTCGTGACCACTTGAGAAAAAGTGCAGAGACAAACTCAAACTTGGACAATCCAGCATTACGAGGGCTGTTCGGAAAGTTCGCGGCCTCACATAAAAAAACAAACAAAATAATGTTAAAACTTTTTTTATTTTTCAATGTAATCTCCTCTGTTAGCAATGCACTTATTCCAGCGATGTTCTAGCTTTTTTATGCCATCACAATAGGTCGATTTGTCAAGGTGTGCAAAATACTCGTTCACTTCAGAGATGACTTTGTCATTTGAGTGGAATTTTTTTCCAGCCAAGAATTTTTTTAGGTTTGGAAAAAGGTGGAAGTCACTGGGGGCCAAATCAGGTGAGTATGGTGGATGTGGAACTGATTGGAAGCAAAGTTCGTTTATCTTTTGTTCAGTGATTCTGGTGGAATGTGCAGGTGCATTATCGTGGTGGAACAGAACTTTTTTCTTCTTCAAGTGTGGCCTCTTTTCTTCAATTTCTTTCTTCAGTTTTTCCAAAAGTTCAAAGTAATAGACAGCATTAATGGTCTTTCCTCTTTCTAGGTAGTCAATAAAGATGATGCCTTTAGCATCCCAAAAAAACCGATGCCATCACTTTACCCACTGATGGAACTGTCTTTGCCTTCTTTGGTGGTGGCGAACTGTGGTGTTTCCATTGTTTCGACTGTTCTTTTGTTTCAAGAGTGTAGTAATGGATCCACGTTTCATCAGTAGTCACAAACCGATGCAAGAAATCCTGTGGGTTTTTCTGGTAGAAGTCCAAACACTCCTTTGACATCAAAGTGCGAACACATTTTTGCTTGGCGGTCAGCAGATGCGGCACCCACCTTGCTGAGACCTTCATCATACCCAAATCTTTGGTTAGGATGTGGTGCACTCGGTCAACAAAGATGCCTGTTGTCTCAGCTATCTCACATGTTTTCAAACGGCAATCTGCTAATACCAAATAGTGAACTTTGTTGATGTTTTCTTCAGTGACAGCAGTTGATGGCCGTCCGCTGCGAGGGTCATCTTCCACACTTTCTCTGCCAGATTTAAAAAGGGCTGTCCATTTTTCACAGTGGTGTACGAAGGAGCAGACTCTCCTAAAACATCATCCATGTCAGCTTTGATTTGAGATGGGGTCAACCCTTTTTTCATCAGGTGTTTTATGACCGCACGAGTCTCCGTCTTCTCCATTTTTGACAAAGCATGTGCGCACTGACTATCTGCTAAGCTGTCGTGGCAAAACTTTTTGACAAATCAAGCTGAAATTGGTATCGTATCTTTAGCAAAGATGTCTGAATTATTCCTGCCAAAAAATTAAATTGATCGCAGCACCGCATATAGGCAAGGCCGCAAACTTTCCGAACAGCCCTCGTAGAATACCACAACTCCACATGGCAAATATAAAGTCATGGCTAAGTAAGAAAACTTGTTACATGCAGTCAAATCTATGCATAGTTAGTTGTAAATAATTTTTTGTGTATGATTCCCTTTGTAATGCATCTCTCCATAAATTTTACTCTTCTTCTCAAGAATTAGAGGAAAGCAGGGAAATAAACTTTACTGCTTTTTACACACACACACACACACACACACACACTAAATAATCATTCAATTTACCTGCTAGCAAATGCAATTATTACTTTTTGAACCATTTCACGAACACTAATTAAATATTCTTCATTATCTGATATTTGGCTGTACCAAGTACAAATATAATCTCGAAAAGCATAGTGCAAAACCTGAATTGAAAAATAATCTTATATTAGTAATATATGTAATAAATAAGATATTAAAAATATAAATAAACCTTAAAGTAAAATAAATCTGTTGTCTATGATACAAAACGTATTATGTTTCTACTGAGAATGGAAAACTGATAAATTCATTTTAAATTAATTTACAATGTTTATTATAGTAAAATTAATATATACATGGGTCTCTGTTTCCAGATATACAAAAACCACTGAAGACAAAAAAAAAAAAAATGGTCTTCAATGCTTTACTGCCAAACATTTTCTTAGCACAAGTTCAACAGTATACCTGTGTCCTTGAAATTTCTCAAGCACGGGAAGTGCCTGACTTTGGAGACACTACCATATCTAGATGTTGAAAATGGAACTGACATGGGAGCATTTCCAAGCAATGATGTTTTATGACTTTAAATATGATTTGTTGGAGTACCAGTGCTTCCATTGTTTGCAAGCAGCATTTCCCGATTCTTGCTCATGAAGAATGCAAGTATTCTAATGGTTTGGAGAATTTAGGCTGCGACTATGAAGACGCGAGCGAGTGAATTTTCCAAGCAAGCAAGAATATGTGGTGAGAAGAGGCAAGACGAAATAAATATCAAAACCGGTCAGATATGTGCGAGAACCAGAAATTCGCTCCTGCTAGCATTATTTCTCGCTTTTCGTTTGTGCATGGTTTTCCTTTGCAAAAACTAAATCGCTCACAACCTCTTGCTTGCTCTAAATATGCATCTGCATAGTCGCACTCTTAGACACAGCAGAAACATCCTTAAAGATGAAGAGATAAGCAATTGATCTGCAAATGCTGTAAATCAGTAAAATATGGTTTGTATTGAGAAACTGCTTAGAGAAGACCCATGTATAACCAGTAAGGATATCAAGCACACCTTGGTTATTGGATCAGTGACAGTGGATGATATCTCACACAATCATCTTCACATCAGGATGATTGTGTCTCAGTGGGTGCCTCATTCTCTGACTGAACAGCAAAAAGAAACTTGTCTGGAATGGTGCCAATAAATGCTGAAAAAATTTCAACAGGAAAGCTCAAAACATGTGTAGAACATTGACACTGGTAATGAGATCTGGATTTACCAGTATGACTCCGAAATCAAGAGACAGTCTGCAGTTTGGGTCTTATCCGACATGTCAAAGTCAAATGTCCAAGAAGTGTGTGTCAAAAAACGATAGAGACATTCTTTGGAAGACAGGGTCAGTTGCCACCATAGCCTTTGAGGATAGAAAGAAAGTTAATAGTGAATGGTATGTCACCCATTTGTCTTCTTCAAGATATTTGTAAATGGCAGCCTAAAACAGACCTTTGCAGAATCTTGCTGCACCACAACAATGCATACAGTAATGAGAATGGTGGGCTACTTGAGCGACTGCCAAGTGCAGTTGGTCACCCATCCATCTTATAGTCCAGATTTAGTTCTCTGCAACTTCTTTGTTTCCCAAAGCCAAGGAAGTCCTCAAGGGATCTCATTTTAGGAGTCCAGAAGAGTTAATGTGTATAGAAACACAATGGCAGACATCTCAGAAGAAGACTATATTAGTGCTTCCAGAACTGGTTTTCCACATGCAACAGTGCATTGAGCATCAGGGAAAGTACTTTGAGATAATGTGAGAATGGATACAAAGTAACAAAAACACCGTTTTTTGTTACTTTGTATCTGGAAACTTTCAGCTTGACCTTTGTATTTTAACTTGTCTGAAGATTTAAAATGAAGTATTGATAACATTTTAAGATTTTTAAAGTAATATCATCACTTCATTTTGTTAATCATTTATTGGCAGAGAACCAGATCAAGCTATCACAGGCACTTTTAGTTTTATGTTAAATAAACATAAAACTAAAAATTCCTGTGAAATTTTTAAGCATTTCATTTTCAAATTTATATAATTTGAAAACACAAATGTTCAAGAAGTTTCAAACTTTTATTGCATTCTTTCATGTTTGTGTTTTGTGCTCTATTATCTGAAAAAGCCTTTCATGAATAAAGATGAAAGTACTTCAAAATTTAAATTATTAAAATATGTTAAAACATAATTAATAAAGTTATTATTACAAAATGTTTCCTTTTCAAAAATAGTCTTTTTTGAAAAATGATTATTAGAAAATATGTTAAAAAAGTACTTCAAAAATCATTAAAAAGAATTTATAAATTTTTTTATACGTAAATCAATTTCAAAAAGACATAAGATAAGTGTAAATATTAACCAAATTTTAAACATTTATGCATTTTTTTAAAAAGACATTTCAAATAATTGCCAAAATATGGCTATTATAGTAAAGTTGTTAGAATTAAATTTTATTAAAAAAAATCCATATTTTTGCCTGAACTTTGAAATTCAAGCATTTAACATTAATTTCTTACTTCTTGTAACTGCTCATCAATAATATTAGCACCAGTCAAACGTCGATCATGCTTTAGCTGTTTTTGAGGTTTTTCTATTTTTTTAATAACCTGAAATCATTTATATAATTAGTTATAGTTAAAAAAATCTTATCACTTAACAAAAAAAAACATTTAAGTTTACAATAATCTGATAAATTAAACTTTTTTAATTATTTTAGAACATTAATTAACTGTAGTTATCACTGATCTATGATTTCATAAACAGATTTGCTTGTTTTAATTTCAAATATGTATAAACTTTTAAAATATTACTTAAAATAAGAATAAAAATAGACTATTTTAATCTAATATACATTGTATTTGTGAGTGTAACAAATCAAAATAATATCTATCATCATAATCTAATTAGCACAAAAAAATTACACTAGTAGTAAAATAATACAATAAACATAACAAACTACTACTACTACAGCACCAGCTAGAAGAGAACTGTAAACAGAATTTATTTCTATGTAGAGAATTCTATGTGCATAAATAAATTAGAAAATTTTCTGATCTTAAAAGTGCTTAATTCTGATAAATAGGAAATATACAATCTGTTATCTTTATATAAAATGTTTTTTATGAGAACTCAAAATTTTATCAACAAAAGTCAGATAGATATGATAGATCAGCCTACTTCAATTATTACTATAGAAAAAATTAGTGGATATCAAAAACACAATGAAGAGTCAGAATTTCAAATTAAAATTTCATTTATGAGCTGGAATGCAATATTCAGTTTATAAAAAACAACTTTAAGCTATTGTTTGAAAGTGAAAACAGCAGCAAGAAAATATAAAGCTCAAAAAATTCAATATTAGCAAATACAAAATTCAAAGAAATGACATCTTAACCTAAAAGAAACATTGTTATAACTTAAATAGACATGTTTATTTTCAAGTTTTTAAAACAGTTAAAGAATCTAATTCTAATTTAAGATCTATTTTCAAAGTTAAACTCTGAAATAATAAATAACATCCAAAATTTTATATAATCTTTAATCCTACATTGTAAATAATTAATCTTCTAATTAACAGATATATTTTTAAAATAAGTTTCACAAAACCTTTTTACACATTTTCTAGCAGTTTCTTGAGAGAAGAAACATTTTTGACCATGTTTAATAGCCTTCTTCAGGTTCTATAGCATTGTCAACACCTGAATTTTTATTAACTGACAATGCTATAGAACCTGAAGAAGGCTATTAAACATGGCCAAAAACATTTGTTCTCTCAAGAAACTGCTAGAAAATGTGTAAAAAAGGTTTTGTGAAACTTATTTAAAGAAGTTCTAGCTTTTTGTGCATGGAATATTTTTAACATATAAAAAATTATTATTTTGGATGCCAAAATTTAAACATTAATTTGAATTATTTATTTTTTTGAAAAATATCTAAAGAAAGTAAAGCAAATGATAGATAAAAATATTCAGAGTAATAAATACACAGTGTGTTCACTTTAACAGTTGTCCAGTTGCAAAAGATATCTCTTCAGGATTGCACAAATACTGTACATACCTAGTGCATTAGTTCCATTGTAATGTTTACAGTAATATAAATTCATTCATTCAAAAAAGGGAACATATATAATCTGTATAGTTGTTCCAAGGCAATACATAATTTTTTCCATCTCTTCCAGATGCAAGGACAATAGAAGGGAATCATTTTAAGAAGATTTAGTATAATGTATGAATAATCTCTGATTGCAAAAGATAAAACCAATATTATATAAATTAACACAAAACAGTTAGCTTTATTTTGCTATCACATACTGAAAATACTCACCTTCAATGGCAATATAAACATGTAGACAGAGTGGTATTATGAGTGGCAAATAGTACATCTGGATCCTATTGCATAAATTGCTTGCAGTTGTTATAAGCTTGGTTATAAGTTACAAATTACAAGTAAAATATATTGAATAAAATGTTTTGTAAGAAGTTACAAGTCACTAATTGTGTGAGGATTGGACCTAATGAAATTTGGAGACAATTATTTTTTTCATTTTTTTCCCATCTTTTGAAAGTTTGTTAACTTAACTTACAAATGGGGAATGATCACATTTCCTTCCCCAGAAGACTCAGAGAATGTGTAAGTAAATGAAAAAATTTGTGATTAGTGAAAAAAGGTAACATGATTGGGGAGATAAATAGATTGAAACCAAGGACAAAGGGAAGTGAAAAGCGAGAGAAAAGATTTGGGTTTCAGAGAGTGTGGACGCCAAGAAAGGACGATGAGTTTCGAACCCAACCCACAGACGGCTTCAGGAGAATCTCTCCCAATCTAAGTTATGTCACTCCATACAAGCAACGTTAAAGGTACTGTACAATAACGAGTATTGTAAACGCTCTCTCGGCGCGTATAAGGATGATAGAATCTCGATGTTAGTTATGTTATGTAAGTTGTTATCTAATAAGTTTTTGTTTTATGGTTAAATGGTGTCCTTTACTTGTGTATCGCCAATGCCTTACTGATGACCCCTCTCTCTCCCTCCACTCAACCTGACAAGAAGAATCCCGACCCTTTGGGATAGTGAAAATAGACAAGCCATCCACTGACAAGTGGGCAGTTCACCAAACTGTTGCTGACAAAAAGAGGTACAACCTCATCATACCTCAGAGACTACCCACAATTGTAAGCAAATTTGGTCAAAATGTTCTTATAATTCTGGTGTCATCATTCTACAAGCCTCTCATTGGCAAGTACAGAAGCAAATATAACATGCAACACACAATACCCAGCAGGGCACATATCATAAATTTATGCTTTTAAGTTACCCTGCAAGAAAAATTGCAGATTGGTCAAATTTGGAGACTGTAATGGCCTGGAACAGGATTCTGTGAGTCGCTGATGCATGTCTGGCCTGATATGAGCTGATATACCATCCTGCTGAAAACTGCTGCAGTTGCTCCAGTAACAAGTCATCCATTTATCCACATCATGTGTAGGATACTAAGATAACAATAATTAGTCGGTACAATCAACGAATAAGGGTTGTTTCCTTATTCCAAAACTGCTCACTCCAAATGCTATGCCAAATGGTTAGTGTAAAATTTTCATGGTTGCATATTTTGCATGCTGCAGCCATGGTGCACATAATGAAAATTACTTTTGATAAGAAAAAAGTGCCTCAGTAGTCCTTAAAATGTGTTCAAGCAGTTGTAGTTCATCCTGGCAAAAATTTAATAACACATTGCACCAGTCAAGTTAATGTTTATCATCCCCCTGCATGTTATGCCAATTAGAGATAACTATTGAATGAGTAAATGTCATGGCACAAAAAATTTGATGTATTTGTGCTGGTTCATATATGCTTTTACGTGGATATACAAGTACATAAAAACTTCAATGTCATGAAGACAAGGATAATCTGGACTGTGATCCCTGACTGTGCTGCAGATTTACATTACTGTCATGCGTTAGTTTTAGTGCAGTTGAAAGTACTCATAAAGTCTATGTACTGCTTCTTATGCATTTCATCTCTTTTTCCCCATAAAGTATAATCATTTTAAAATAGTATTTGTGAATATAAGACATTATTACAGTACTCTGTGAATAAGTGGATTGATAGCTTTGAGTATGTATTGCCTCAAAGCTACTTTTATAAGGATATTGGCATCATGTGTTGCCACATGATTTATCACAATAGCATTTTTATTTGCATGTTTTGAAAATTTATGTATTGCCTCAAAGCTACTGCATAATTTACACATCTCCCTTTTTTGAATTTATTTATTTTATTGTAAATATCATAATGGAATTGATATACCATATATTATGCTTTTGTCCTCTTTGGACATTCTTGTGAACTAAAATTTGTTATATGAAGGGAAGAGAATCACAATTTCAAATTAAAATATCTTTAATGTAACTTAATCTTGTATGCCACTACATTTCAGCATTTTGGGCCAAAATCTCTCCTCAGCAGTCATTACATTTTCTAATTACAATTTTAAAAACTTGCACATTAATTTATAGAAAAAAGTTTTTAAAAGTATTTTTTAAAAGATTTATATTCACAACTTTATATTTTAACATACCTATATATATATTTTCTTTCAACATTTCTGGAATAGACTTTTGCAGAACAGACTTTTTAGAAGATGCACACATTAAAATGTACAACGAAAATGTTGAAAGAAATAATTGATTTGGCTTGTGAATGGCTCATATAATGCTACATTTTGAATTTTTTTAAAAGTTTAGGATCAAAGTACTTGATATACTTGTAACTTTTTATATTCATAATTAGTTTCCTTAATAATAAGGATCAATACCACTTAAAGACAAAATTTTATTGGCCATCAAAAAAAAATGCAGCAATTGCACCTTTAATTAGAAGGGCCTTTCTTTTATCTTCCAGTCAAGCTGCTATCGATACCGAACTTAATATCATTTGCTGTGCAGTAAATGAGGCGGGCTACAATAATGCCAAATTTATCTACATCTTAAATAAAGTAAAAAGATCGCTTTTTCCTGCTATTACACTGCATCTCCCGAAAGAATCCACAATAGTCCTTCCTGCAATACCATTTTGTGGTCACATCACTCTCTATATTTGCTGTATTTTTAGGCGACATGCGTTTTTTCTGCCAGTTTCCCCACGGCCAAATCTTAGGAGGTTGCTGTCCAATGACAGGGATGCTACTTCCATTCTTGAAAGATCGGGGGTTTATTCTATCCCATTAGAAAATATGTTGGGTGGTCGCACCCATTATATTGGCGCGACAACTGGAATGTTGTCTTGTCGTATTTCAGAGCATCAGTATTCTATCAGGGAAGGCAGGAATGAAACTGAGCTTGCTAGAATGGTATTACAACACCAACATACCCCATTGTGGGATGAGATGGCCATAATAAGACATTGCAATAACAGAAATATCGTATATATTTGGGAGGCCCTCCTTACCAACATATTAAATCCCTGCAACACCCCTGCACTTGATTTGCCCCCTTTGTGGATCAATTTGTATAACTATCTAAAACAACGTATCTAGCTCCACAATTTGGAGGCGCATAGCATATGCACATTATAACCGCGCGTGTTTTTATTTAAAAATTGTCTTATGTTCTACTGTTGCTTTCATTCCAAAACATTAATACGCTTGGAACAGTCAGTTATTTGTAATAAAAAAAAAAGGAATTTAACCGTTTTTAACGACCTGAGGAAGACGAAAATAATTATTGCCGAAAGTGCTTGTCGGTCTAGTGACATTTATTTGTAATTTTAAATTACAAATAAATGTCACCTGTATGATAAAAGCTTCTCCTATTAAATGGTCGGCGTGCTATCCACTTCTGTATTATAGATAACTTCCATAATTAATTCTGGACAACAGGTATCCTTTTTGAGATGCTAAATCAGAAAAAGCAATGGTACAAGGTGCACACCCAGCTGGTGTTCCTGCTTAGATGCAGGGGGCATGACGTAGTTCCAAAGTGTATTTCTGTCAACCGGAAAGGCCTTCCCTATATGTCTTCAAGGTGCCTTGTCATTAAATAAAAGCTACATCTACAATAATACATTTTACAATGTTTATTTGAATTTATATTTTAAAAGGGATTTTAGAAAAGAATGTATATTATTTTTTCATTTTTCTCCACTTTGTTTTATAGAGTTAATCAATTTGGCAAGTGAGTGGCACATATATAGGTNATTATATGAGCCATTCACAAGCCAAATCAATTATTTCTTTCAACATTTTCGTTGTACATGTGTGCATCTTCTAAAAAGTCTGTTCTGCAAAAGTCTATTCCAGAAATGTTGAAAGAAAATATATATATAGGTATGTTAAAATATAAAGTTGTGAATATAAATCTTTTAAAAAATACTTTTAAAAACTTTTCTATAAATTAATGTGCAAGTTTTTAAAATTGTAATTAGAAAATGTAATGACTGCTGAGGAGGGACTTTGGCCCAAAATGCTAAAATATAATGGCATACAGGATTAAGTTACATTAATGATATTTTAATTTGAAATTGTGTGATTCTCTTCCTAAGTAGAACAAGTCCTAGTTCACAAGAATGTCCAAAGAGGACAAAAGCATAATATAAGTAATTAAGGACAAGAAGCACATATCAAAATAATATACCATATGTACATACTTGCAATGCTAGAAAGATCTCTTGCACTTGGATAAATATTAAAATTCACAAGATTAAAACTTCCTAAGATATAAAAAGGATGTCAATCTAATCATAAGATTCTATCCTAATTTAAAAAATAACAGATACTCTTCACTGGCACTTTTAGGAACTGAAAAATGTTTATATTTGTTGTAAGATTTAATGCATTTACTCAAAATTAGTAAAATTTACTAGATTTTTTAAAAAACATATTTCATTTTGTTGTTAGATATTAATATTAGGCTTTTGTCAATCACTGTAGCAGTAGTTTGTATCAGTGTGGTGTTAAAATCTAAATCACATATCTTATATCTGGAAACAATTTATGAGCTTGTTAATGTCAATTATGACATTATTTAATCAAACTACTTCCTAAGCCAATATCATATAAGCAAAATGATATTGAGAGGTTTGATTTCATTCTTAATGTTTTGTGTAATGTTTGATTTAATATTAGTTTAAGTTTCCTTTTTTGACAGATCCTGCTAATATAAATTAATAAAAGGTATAAAACACCTTTCATCACATTAACTTCTGCCTAAGACAGAATATTCTGTTAAAAAATTTAATATTTAATAGTAATACTAAATAACTAATTTTTCAGCTTTCATAAGTTTCTGCTTCCTGCAAGTTGAATATATATATACATATGTATACTTAAAATATCTTTAATGTAACTTAATCTTGTATGNAGAATAATGATTAAATATAATTATTTAAATTTTTATGATAAACTATTAATGAAGTATTTTACTTGTTTAATTCCTTTAGCTGGCAATTCAAGTCTTGAATTAAGTAATACTTTCTGACATACTTGTGCTGTTTTCTTATGTGATAAAAATAAAACCATAAAAAATCTGAAAAAGAAAAATATATAATATTTCCATAGGGTTAAAAACAGGTATTAAGAAATAAGTTATTAACTTCAAATAAAAATCATAAATCTTTTTGCATTACATTTTCTAAATGATATAGAGAATACTTTCAGTTTCTAATTACAAAAGATGTATTCTACCATTTTTAAGCACACTGATAATAGAAGAAAAAATTAATAAAAAAAATATTTTGTGAAATAAAAATAATCATTTAGATTTATATTTTTTATTTGAATCAGATTAACAAATTTATTAAAACAAACTTAATAGCATCTCAAGATTATATTAATAAATTTAAATTATTTAACTATAAAGTTCAGAAAAACAATTTTAATTTCAAACCTGTAACTCTTGCATGCTGAAAATACATTACTGTTTATACTATTTAGTCATAAAGTTTAAAATTTCCAAGACAGTTATTTACATATGCTTTAGAATATAACAAATCAAATAAAATCCACAACTTGTAATATAGAGATCAGAAATTCTTTATCCACAAATCAGCAATACCTTACTTTTAATTAATTAAAACTAAGGTATTGCTGATAATGTCCAATTCATTTGTCAGTATAAAAATAATTACTTTAACTATTCATTATTATTTTCATCATCATCAATAGATGACAACATACTAATTAAGTGCTAAATTCAATTAATTATTAACTTATTCAACCAATGTTGTGAGAACACATTATTTAAATATAATTTTTCCAATGTACTGTTTATATTTTTTTTCTATTTTTCTAACATCTTAAAATATTTTGAAATATATGTTTTAGTGAATGAGATTGAGTGCTAAAACAATTTGGAGTACAGCTAAATTGTTTTAGCACTCAACCTAACACATTGCCACAAAATATGCTTGCACGATCTTCATAATGTTAAAGTTAGATGGAAACCTGAAATCACAACATTTATCAAATTTCTTCACAAATGTCCTAAAGCCATTCCTTTCGTCTCTGATTCAATGTCAACAAAAATTTGGTGTCCCAGTTGAGAAGTAATACTCCATATTATATTCTCTTGACTTAAATTGTTTCTTACTTACATCGTTACTTCTGTTTTACAATGTACCATGCTATCAAACAGCAGTGATACGGCAACAGTGCTTAGGTAAATGTGATCTTATTTGAAATTTCATAATGTGACAGAATTGTTATTATTGTGTTAAATGTAATTTAACATTAAATTAAATATGCAAGGTTAAAAACAGATGTAATTTCTCTGTTTTCATTGTTTTTGTTATTTTTTCATTAGACATATAAAGGAAGCACAATCTCTAAACAATTTAGGATTAGCTTCAAACAATTAAAATGTGATTTTATATCCAAACATATTAATTTTTCCAGAGATGTTTTAGGCTTTCATCTTGTTAGGTGTATTAAATACTTGGCTTGGATGTCACACCAACAGATAACTCAATCAAAAACTTCAGACTAGGAGGCATTAAAGAGAATTAAGAGAAATATCTTGCAAGCACTTTCAACATAAATATGTACGTCATCTTCAGGCAATTCAAAATTGAATAAGTGTTACGTTTATGTTGAAAGCGCTTGCAAGATTAAAATATTTCTCTTAATTCTCTTTAATGCCTCCTAGGCTTTCATCTCTGTGACTTCAATTTAGACTTTAATTAGGCTTTCATCATTTGTTAATTAATTATTAATTGGAAATAAATTATTGAATGCTTTAATAAACTTATTTCTCTTAGTAATGAAAAAGAATAATGTACTTTTGTAAAGTACTATATTATTTTTCCGCCCTCTGTAATGATTATCAACATGACTGTGCTGGAAATAGCCATTATCTAACGGGTACTTTATGCGAATTCGCGTTAATGTGCCAGGCCTGGACTTTAAGCGTGCACCGAATTAAATAATGACAAAGTTAGTCAATTACAATCCAATATTTAATAAATATTCTAGTAATAACTATATACAAAATTTAGTAAAAAATCAAATAACAATTTATTCAATGAAAATCAATAAGAATCAACCNGCGTGCACCGAATTAAATAATGACAAAGTTAGTCAATTACAATCCAATATTTAATAAATATTCTAGTAATAACTATATACAAAATTTAGTAAAAAATCAAATAACAATTTATTCAATGAAAATCAATAAGAATCAACCCGACAAAACTCAAATCAATTTATTTTCTAACTTAACTCTATTTCCCTTCGAATTCGACAAAATTCAAAGACTTAATTTATGTACAATAATTCTTATAAATTAAAGATCCTAATCGTCACCTCAATATACTAGGAACCTTTATTCTCAACTCTCAAGACTTTCTCTAATCTTCGATCCACAAATTGAATAACTTCAAAATCGCCTTGGAACTACTTTATCCTATCGGACACCTCTCTCTCATTTACTGCTACGAAGCTCACCACGCTCATTGCTAACAGAAGCTCACCTCTGTCATCTTCACTTGAGGTTCGGACTTTATACTGTGAGGTGATGTCACAATCCTAAGTGAGATCACTCCCTTCATTTACATACTTATTTGCTAACAAACTTTTTTCTGTTTGTCTGGCAGCCTATTTTCCGACAATACTCGCTAACCTTTTACATTATTCTTTTTGACAATTTTCAGGATGTTTTATTCTTTTAAGGTTTAGCAAGTTTCCTAAGTTGTGCTTGTGGGGTCTCCCTCCCTTTTCTCAGTGCAGACTTACTTTTCTCTGCTCAGGAGTGCAAGTGTGCGCGATTTTTAACTATAGCGCTTTTCTCTCATCGGTGAGTTGGTTTCTCTTCTATTTTTAAGTTTCTAAGGTGAATAGTGAGGAAACCTTCATCCTAACAAAACATAAGCCCCAAACAAAAATAGAATAACAGCAAAAATAAAAGTAACTAAAAATAATGCTCGGACTTGGTTCCTTACACTTTTGTTAACTTCTGGAATGTAACCCTATATTTTGCATTAGTCCTTTGTTTCATATAACACAGATTCACACAACACAACACTTTTTTGGAATGTAACCTGTATTGCAAACCATCTTTGATTGTTATGGGGAAAATCAATCAGCTAACATGCTGAAGATATCATTAATGAAAAAGGATCTACTACCATTTTGTATAGAATTCAAGTCTGACAAGTACAACTAGAAGATTCATTAATATTTCGGATCAGCCAGGTAAATGTAAAACATGTCACAGCCACTGATGCAATAATTAAGGAACTGGCAAGAATTTATGGCAATTCAATGGGTATCACTGACTTAGATACAATGGATGGTTGTCCCATTTTAAACAGCAATGTGGTTGTCCCATTTTAAACAGCAATTTTAAACAGCAAAGTTTCATCATGTTATGTGGAAAAGATGATGAAACATAACATGATGAAACTGCTAAACTAAATAAAGTTGTCGCAGCTCACAAATGAGTGAGCAACATTATTACTCTCAGTTATGAGCCTAAAGATATCTAAAATATGGATTAATGTGGACTTTTGCTGAATGTAACCAGACAAAATGATTTCTTCAGGATCTGTGAAATTATGCAAAAAAGCTAAGGACTTATTCATCCTTAGCTTTCTTATACCCTTTGCTCCCTTGTCTTCTGTACAAATTCTGTGTAAACAATCAAACATTAACTGTTATAGACAAAACTGTATGGTCCAGCTGATGATCCAGCATGATATCAATAGTTTGTGCTAAGCTGAATGAAGGTCTGAGAAACCTTCATTCAGCTTAGCACAAACTATCACGCAGATAAAATAGATGGATCTATTCTATGGCCTTCCTGATCACCAGACTTTATGTTTCTGGCTTTTTTGTGGTGTTATATTAAAGCTTCCATGAACACTAATATCCATAGCAACAATTTGGATAGCATGTTCAATAATGCATAGTATGAGATTTAATATTGATTGGCTATGCTGGAAACTACAAATGGTGCTTGCGTAGAGGTATTGAAGCCTGAATAAGAACTGTCTGTTTTATTGCTGGAAACTTTATCTTATGTTATCAACTTTTCTGTTATATTGTTTTAAATTGTTTGAAGGACTTTTCGATCATCCTGTATTTTACATAGAAAATCATTTTGTTCAAAGATTGTTTCCATTTAGACATGTTTCCATTTTGTAAATCATCTGTTTTAGGCAACTTTTATTGCATTTACTATTGATTAAAATATATCATGATATAAAAAATTCTTAGCCTAATTATATATTAGAAATAACACAATATGATTCATTTTATATTTAGATTAAAATTCTTTAATAATGTATATACAAATGCAAATTGCAAACAAATTAAAAATTCTATTGAGTCAGAGTGAATGTTTAAAATTGTTATATTAAAAAGATATAATTTTTGTCTCTGAATTTTTTATAATCAATTTAAAAAAATAACTCTTACCCAATTAAACTCACAAAAGTACATATCAGGAAGAGAATACATCGCTGAAAACTAAATGTGGACACAGATAAAATGACCACCAAACCTATCCATCCAACAATTTGTATAGACATCTAAAGTAAAAAATAATATATATAATTAAATTCTATCATCATACAATATAATATAAAAAAATAATACAGTATTCTCATTATCAATTATAGATATACGAGTATAGATAACATATCTATTATTGTCTATAATTAATATTTAAAATTCTTTAATTATACACTTTTAAAAAATTTACAAATAAAACATTTGCTACAGTGCCAAAAATGCCCTAGTGGTACAATGACATAGCTTTGGCACTAATTATTTTTTTTTCTTGTGAAAATGTTTTTCAAACATCCTGATATGCCATCATATCAGATTTGTTTGCATTTGTACTGCTAAACATTGAGATATTAACCTGAGAAGAAAGCCATCAGTAGTATAATATCATATTCCATGGTTGAAGAGTGGGGAGCAAATGTCATCCATTTCTGACATCAATAATTCTAAGGTACTCATAAACTAATCATAAAAACAATTGTATACATTAAATTTTATGTTGGTTCGAGAAGAAGATAAATGTTTTCAACCTATTAATACACCGGCATCAAGTCAATGCTAGAACTTTACATTATATTTTCAAATGTATATGGGTTCCATAATGAATGTTGATACAAAATTCAAACATTGGAACACTGTTAAAAATTCAAATGAGTGTTCCACATAAAATTAACAGATTATATTACAATCTCCAAACGTACGCCGTAAATCCATCGGGCTAGTTTTATGGCTAATTACTATATTAATTACATAACAAATTTGGTACTAGAGGTAAGCGTTAGGCGCCATCTCTTATTAATATTAATAATAAATAAATTAATTAATTTAAATAATTTAGAACCGCTGGGAGAAAAAATCGGCCCGGAGCGGGACTCGNCGGAGGTCCGGGTAGCGTAACTGGCAACGCATCTGCACGGTAAGCAGGAGTTGTGGGTTCGAGTCCCGCTCCGGGCCGATTTTTTCTCCCAGCGGTTCTAAATTATTTAAATTAATTAATTTATTTATAATTATTAATATTAATAAGAGATGGCGCCTAACGCTTACCTCTAGTACCAAATTCGTTATGTAATTAATATAGTAATTAGCCATAAAACTAGCCCGATGGATTTACGGCGTACGTTTGGAGATTAGCTATTACATCGGGTTTAGCGATGATTGTAGTTATATTACAATGTGCATTTTTATAAAAAATATCTAAAAGTAACTTGTTGTTTAGTATTATAAAAGATATAGAGAGTTGAAATGAAAGTTAATTTGGATATTTACATAATTGCTTGTTTGTGCTGCCTCTATCATGCTTATTAAGTTTTAACTTGTTTACGTGGGAATTATGTATTTGTATATTTAATATGTAAGTCTAGTTACAATTATATTTTAAATTTTATTATCTTTTTAGAAAAAACACATTAAAATGGAAGATAATACAGTGCATTTTCAACATCTCATGCTCTATTATTTCTGAAAAGGAAAAAATGAAACAAACTCAAAAGAAAATATGTGCTGTATATGTAGGGTTGCCATATGTCCCATACATACGGAACTGTCACTGTATTTCACTACTCAGTCCCATATTACTATTTGTCCAATTTTCTCCCTAAACTCTGCTAGTGCATGGCAATGCCCCGGAAATAGAACATACTATTGCATATTTACAAGTAAGAAACATTGATATTGGCAACACTGAGATACTATTCAACCAGTTTGTATATCTAAATCTATTTAGAGAAAAATAATATCAACCAACACTACCTTTAAATGGATTTGGCCCCATGTAAACATGTGACTAAATGTTAGTTTGCATATTGGGGGTGCATACAGTGATGCCAAATTTAGCTCCTTTTTACTCTTTTGGTGCCAAAAAATATTTTATACTGTTTTAATCTTCAACAGAAAAAAACAACTGAATGGGGTGCAATTTGAAAAAAATTGTAGACCTATAAATTCCATCTGTTTATCTGTCTGTCCTTTCTTAATCTCAAAGACTGTTAGCTAGATGAAAGCCAAAACCAGATATGGAAAGCTTAGAAGCAGGAGGCCCTGATTAACTACATACAAACTTCTGGTCTGGAGAGGAAGTCATGTGAATTCAATTCAAAAATTTTTCCCTGAATACATAGATGATAGGCATGATTGTTATTATCAGCAAAAGTATGATGTACAAAGACAAAACAGTACAGAATTGAGATGGAAAACATATGCTTTAAATTAAATAAATTAAAAATATGACTAAAAATTGCAGTCTGGCATTGTGACAATGTAATAATAAATAATTGCTTGTAAGGAATAGTAAGTTTAATTGCAAATATATTTATATTTAAGTAAAGTTATAAATATCTTGTGTGAACTAAAACATATTATAAATTTTTTATACTACAATACTTTATAAAACATTTGTCAAGATAAGCTGTTAGGTAGCAGAATGGATTAATTTTCCTATTAATCAATTCTAGTTGTTTTGGTATTAATACACTAAAATATAAAACACATTCAAACACATTCTTCAAATAAGGCTTTTCTAAAATAGGACCTACAAGTGGACAACTAAATAACATCCATTTAAAACATGTTATACTGATAGTTGTGTTGTTGTGCCTGATCAATGAGTTTGCCATGTGAAGATTTCCAGGATTTCTTCATGTGTCTAACATGCAAATAGAGACCAGTTCTCATAGAAAGTCCTCCTGAAAGATCCTCCTCAGCACATATCCCAAGTGTTGTTTGTTGCATTGATGAAATGGAAAATATTTTCCCAAAATACTGAATTTTCAGCTGCATTTTTAAAAAGTTGCAGACCTATATATTCCCACTATCATCCATGTCTGTTTGTCCTTGCTTAATCTTGAGAATGGTGTTAGATAGATGAAAGTCAAGATTAGATATGAAAAGTTAGGGCAGGAGATCCCAATTAACTATATATGAACTTTTGCTTTGCATCAAAAGACATGTGATTTCAATTCAAAAATTTTCCCTAGAACGGAGTTACGTAGATGACCAGCATGACTCTTATCAAGAAAAGTCAAAAATTTTCCCTAGAACAGAGTTAAATAGATGATCAGTATGACTCTGTTATCAAAAAAAGTATGATGTACAGGGGCATGACACTAATTTGAGGTGGAGAGCATATATTTTAAATTAAATAAATTTAAAATATATTTTAAAAATTACATTTATTTACAGCCTAATTTAAAAATTACAGCCCAGCATTGTGATGATGTCACAATAAATACTTTCTTTTAGCTTTGTTTTATATAAGCATTCTTATATATCACTTCATACTTCTAGAGCAGCAATTCCCAATTTGGGGTACTGTACTCCTGGGGGTATGTGATAGGTTGTTTAGGGGTACAGAAAAAAGTTAGTTATTATGACAGAAAAAATAATATATTATGTATCACAAATTAATAGTATTAAAAAATTATTAGGTAAAAAATGTTCCTTGCAGCAATCACAAACTTTATTATACATTTCAAAATGCAGAAATAGAAATAAAAACTTATACTGCCGATTTTACAATGCAACATATCAATAAATGTTGAGCAGTACACAGCAGATTGCAAATATGCTTTAAGTGCATTTTTACTTCATATGCAGTTTGAATTTTGAAACATCATTCAAAGTTAGTCATTCAAAGTACAGGGTACCACTGTATTATATTATGTATTATTAAATAACGAGGATGGTGGTTCAATAAATTAAGAACTATGGTATATAAACATTTATCAATTTACAATATAAAAAAAACTATTTGCAGCAATAACATTCCACATGTCTATGAACTATTATTATTGCCTACAATTAATTACATAGCATATAACATCATACAAAATAATAATGAATGAGCAATATTAAGTTAAAAATAAAACACATAGATATTATTATATTTTATTTTATTATTTTTAATTATAAAATCTAAACTTTTGCTATAGGCTACTATAAAATTTAAAAAATAGCTCAGAGACACAACACAGCATAGGATTTCACGCTACTGATTTTCTAAAAAAAATGTATATAATATATAAACAAATTTTTTTATTATATAAAAATATAATCATTACTATAGATCAATCATTTTGCAATATTAAAGATGTTTTCTCTCTAAAATCAAATGATTTTAGAGAGAAAACATTTTAGCAAAAGTTTAGATTTTATAATTAAAAATACTGTAAACAAAAATTTTACGAATTTGATGATTTGCACTTGGCGAATTACGATACTGTTTATGTACGTGTTGGAATGCATAACTTTTTTTGTTTCTACAACGTCTCACCCAGCACAGTGGCCATAAACTCTTAAATATATTTTGCGTCGTAATAAAAATATAACTTGACATACGTATTTATAAATAGTTTATTTTCAAATTACATCATTTCTATGACCAAGGGCGGCGTAAGGCATGGGCAACTTGGGCCACCGTCTA
Source organism: Centruroides sculpturatus (assembly GCF_000671375.1). NCBI lineage: Eukaryota > Metazoa > Arthropoda > Arachnida > Scorpiones > Buthidae > Centruroides > Centruroides sculpturatus. Next base: position 355,761 of record NW_019384714.1, on the reverse strand, counting down.
TGCCTCGCAGTCCGAAGAGCCTCGCGCTTCGAAGGTTTATGCATTACTTAAAAGCCGTGAACGCGACAAAAAAATTTTACTTGTCATAAAACGATAAATAGTTTGTCAAATTTTTATTCATAAAAATGCAGTTTCAACTGCTTTTTATTTTATAAAATCCGTCTTCTTGCGCCACCAGAGGGCCTTTTAAACAATAGGTAGTCTGTTAGCGTTGGTCAGTAGTAGTCCAAATTCAATACGAACGTTTGTTTCTTGAAAATTTGATCACGATTTAAATACAGTATTTACTTTTAATATTACCGATATGTCATCGAAAAGAAAACGTGTTGTATTATCATTAAAAGACAAATTAAAGTATTTGTTTCGATTATCCGGATTTTTCCTTATCCGGACTACCTTCATCCCCAATTAGTCCGGATAATCGAGGTTCTACTGTACTTATTAATGATTCAGTAACAAACACTATTATTGATAATTGAAATAAATAATAAAGCAATAATAAGAAATAGGTTTTTAAAAATTATTAAGAAATACATTTTGTTTTGAATTTTTATAATTTAAACCAAAATATCTAAAAATGTTTATTTTAATGTATAAATTTATTGCTGTATTAAAAGATTGGTATTCAGACAGAATAGTCAATCCAGAACTAATAGCCATTTAATTAACAATCTGCTAAACTTTCAAAACTTTTTAAAAAATTTATCCATTTTAGTATAAAAGAATTTTAAGCCAGTGTTATTTTTAGGTAATTTAAAAGTCTTACTAAATAAATCTAAACTTTAAAAAAAAAAATACTAAGAAACTCAAATTTTGATTCTGAAAATTTTTTTATTCTCTGAAATGTTATTTCTATGAAATAAAAATAAAATTTATACAAAATATGAGAAATTAATGAAGATAACACAATATGCATATTCCTATTCTATAGTTATAAAACAAAAGAAATCTGAACACCTTCAGATCAAACTCAAAACCTGAAGGAGTCAGAAATGATCTAAAAAAATATTTCTTATATATATCAGCTAAATGACATGTCCTGAAAACAATTCAAGCCATAGTTAATGACATAAGTTTGGTTTATTGAGGTATCTCAATAAACCAAACTTATGTCATCAATATAAAAGTTTAATTCTAGTAGTTTAATGTTCATACAGTTTACATAAATAAATATGTCATAGTGATATGCTGAAATTTGTTTTTTAAAGAAGTGCCTAGTCATTTCCTAAAGTGCTAGCACATCCTATAATGAACATTTATTTCAGAATCTGTCTACTTCTTCTGGTCACTTCTTGAAATGCTAAACTGTTTCTGCAGATGTTGAAACAGGTGTATATTTCAGCATCTGTCTAATGAAACTAGGTATTTCATGTAATGTCTAATGACCTGTTAACAAATGGCATAAAACAAAACAGCTGAATGTTTCTGCACTTTGTATGTTGTAACTTTTTTGAATGTGAATTATTTAAAAATACACTTTTTTAATAAAAATATTAATTATAGCAAAATAATTTTAGTAATTAATTATGTTTTGTAAATCTAACAACAACAAAAAGTACACACAGTATTTCAAATTTTAAACTGAATAATATTTAATGGATAAAATATGAATGAAATAAAATATAAGGGAAACTTGAAATTACAACATTACAATGGCTTAACAATGACTTTAACAGAGATCTCTCAATGGTATGCATAAAGCATGAAATTTACCAGATACATATTATCACACTGAAATATCTAGGCTATACACATGTTCTTCAGGATAGTGGATAACTCTGCACTTACAGTTAACCACCGTATAACACAGCACTTCTATAGCACAGATTCACTCTAACACAGTTCGAGAATTGGGACCATCCCCATATAACACGGTACTGTTATAGCACAGATTCACTCTGACATGGTTTGAGAATTGGGTAAAACCCTCGTACAACATGAAATGTAATAAATTTTTACATACTTAAGTATTAATAGTTCATAAAAATTATTATTTTCATGAACCATTAGTACATAAGTATGTAAATTTTCTTTTCTTGCCATCTGTCGATACACATGGTCCTTCTCGAAACTTGTTTCAATGTTGCCAGATCTCGACATTCTTTTGATGTTGCCAGATGTTTTTCCCTTATTCCATACTTGCTTTATTCTTCATAAGTGCTTAGCACCATATGAATTTTATAAAGATCTTTTAACTAGAAGCAAGCAATCTAAAATTATATACTTTTTGCAAAAGATAGAGCATGGATCTGAAGATAATGCAGAAAAATGCCCAGAGGATAAGGATAGCTTGCCAAAAAGAAAACACTCTCGGTTAATAGCGCTTTTAGTGATGACAAAGAAAACATTGTTTAATTTATATTAATATGTATCACTTAAGAAAATTTTAATAAAGATATTTATCTTAATTATAAAAATATAATAGCATGTTTTTTAATTTTTGGAACCTATCCCACATTTTCGTACTAGTTCTTTGTTTCATATAACACAGATTCGCATAACACGGGAAATTTTTGGAACGTAACTCCTGTGTTATACAGGGGTTACCTGTATATCTTTATAGGAGGCTGGTCCATTGTACATTGTTCATTCAGTTTGGTATAGTTCAAAAGACCACCAAATCCTTCCAAAACCAAAATAGTGGGAGGGACATATGTCTATATTGACAACATAATACAAGGTCTGTCCAGAAAGTTTGTATACTTTGAAAATAGAAGTTGTTTGCATCTACCTAGAAGCTAGTCAGTTTTACTGCTTTCAAATTTGTTCTCTCCCAAGTCTATGTACCAAATTCAGCATTTCTGCTATGAAATAGTTTACTGTATAGTGGCTATAATAACTGGAGAAAGCTGTCAACTGTAATTTAAGATCATGAGCATTCTACTTGTCACTTTAATTCGTTTATTGCTTGGAAAGAATTACTAAAATGACTAAATTTATGTTCGACTATTGATAAAACTAATCAAGTTAATATAAATAAGGAAATGGAACAACTTATATTTCAAAGAACTGTAGATGTGATTCTATTTTTAGCATGTAATAATCTTCCACTTTCAGGAACCCATGAAATAATAGGAATGCTTAATAATGAAAATTTTTTAAGTTTAATCAAATTATTAAGTAAATACGACTCTGCACTAATGGATCATATAAACAGAATAAAAAATTCGAAAAATAGAAATGTGATCTATGTGCTAAATGATGCACAAGAACAAATTATTTGAGTTAGGAGATGAAGTCCTTAACAAAATTAAAGATGATATAAAAACAGCCACATACTATAGTATCCACATGGATTGTACTCCTGATATTTCCCATAAGGAACAAACTTCAATCATTATTAGGTATGTAAATTTTGAAGAGAAAAGATTAACTATAAATGAGTCATTTATAGGGTTTATTGAAGTAACTGATGTAAATGGAAAAAGACTAGCAAAAACTCTATTGAAAACATTAAGTGAGCTTGATTTAGATATTATGAATTGTAGAGGGCAGGGATATGACAACAGTAGCAACATGAAAAGGAAATATAAAGGTGTACAATCTAGAATAATTGCTCTAAACCAGGGGTGTCCAACTGTTTTGTTTCTCTGGTTCACATTGGAAGAAGTCATGGAGTTTTGGGCCACAAGTATATTTTGACCCAATCCTTAAATATACAAGTATATTTAACATGTTTAGATTATAGTAATAAGTATTAAAAGTTTACCACAAAAAGAATACTGTATTTTTAAAAATTACTTTTATAGACACTTTCAATTTTTACTTATAAATAGATAAATTCATTTATTATAATGGAGACAAACAAAAATTTATTTGAAAAACACAAATATTTGTTTTATTTGGGTCTCCAATTATTAAAAAATGACAAAACACCATTTTAAAGTGCATTTTTATTCAACTAATATATTTATAAATAATATGTAGCCCAAAAAGTAGCCAATGTGCCAACTGATATTTTTTACATCAAACTAATAAAAGGGTAGCCAAATTTGGCGCAAAGTAGCCGAATCTTGCAACGCTGGAAGAAATACTAAATAAAGCTGGAGTTGAGACTCAAAGGATTATAGATCCAAATGCGGGAAAAGGAGAAAGAGGACAAAAGATAAAGAAGTGAGGAAGGTTGGAAAATTAAGGGTCCATATTGCATAACAGGAGGTCTATTTAACCTTTCTCATTACTTTTTATCTTTAGATCTTTTTCTCCTTTTCCCTGAATTTGAGTCTATACTCCTTTGAGAGCCAACTCCAGCTTTATTTAGGTATATATACCTTCCTCATTCATACATTTCTAAGTATTTGAAAATATATCTTTTCCACTCAAAAATAAAATATGTATAAAGGTTTACAACTTTGTGAAACTTCTTTTTTGAGTTTATGCCGTTGAAATAAATAAATAAATAAATAATTTTAAAAATTGTCGTTTATTGGGCCGCATTCGAACTTCCCTTGGGCTGCATGCAGCCCACAGGCCACAGGTTGGACACCCCTGCTCTAAACCCTAATGCAATATATGTGCCTTGCCTATCACACTCTTTTAATTTATTAATTTGTGATGCTGCTTCCAGCAGTATATATTGTAAAAAATTTTTTGGGATATTGCAACATTTATATTGTTTATTTTCTGCATCTACAAAAAGATGGGAAATTCTACAAAAGCATTTAAACATTACTCTTAAACCATTATGCGACACTCATTGGAAAGCCAAAATAGATTTGGTTAAAGCAGCGTATACACAGTTTGAACATAAAGTAGAAAAGAAAAAATAGAAAAGCTAAATTTCAAGAAATCACAAGATCTGTTTTCTTGGTTACAAATTAATTCTAGCAATGAAATTGTTTTGACTTCAGAAGTTACAATTCAAACTTCAACTGGAGAAGAAAGTTCCGTACAAACTACAAAGTCTTGCAATGAAAATATTAAAACGTTGGGATCTAGCATATAGTAATGATAATACTATATGCAAAATTAAAGATGATATAAAAGCAGCCACATACTATTGAATATTTCAGAACATTTTCCTGAAAAACAAATACAAAAAATAAAAAGATTATATTCCGAAATAGCATCTTGTCCTAACGCAGAAATAATTTGTTCTTGTGATCTATGTGCTAAATGATGCACATTTCTATTTTCCAAATTTTCATTAGGCATTTTGATTTAGCATAAACAAATTTGGACTTCTTCAGAGATTTCACTTTGATCTTAATGGTAATGATGATAATATTAATAATTAGAAAACTTATTTTTGATTTGATGGTTTATATTTTCCTGTTATTTTTCATTAAATTTTTAAAAATTGTACTTCTGATCAGATCTTCAAATAATAAAGTGATAAAATATATTTCAATAATATGGTTGGAAGATGACTGTTTAAAGGAAGAAAACATTCGTTTTTGTTTTATTTCTTTTATTTTTGCTGGTTTCTTTTATTTTACTTTATTGGTACCTACATCTAGTTGAGGTTATTTATATTAATTTATACCAGTAATTTTATAGAGATTGTATTGAACAATATTGACAGAGGTAAAATGTTTGGTACATTGTTTGATTTGTAGAATGCAAATTACTAAAAATATGGAATTTAGATTTTCCAGATTCTGATTGTAACAGAAGAGAATCAATAGATCTATATGGGTAAATTAAGTATTAATTACAGCTTCTTCGAATACATATTAGTTGTTTGTTTATATTACAAATTTATATCAAGACATATAAGAAATACTAGCATTCTTTATTCCTTCTTTAAACTAATTTGTATATTTTATTTGTAAAGATGTTTTTAAGCTTTGTGGTAAACAACACATTGGCTGCATTCAGCAGACTTAACAGTTGTAACTGAGCAAATTGGTAGCTGTTACATAGCAACCTGGATCTGCTGAACGACAGTGACATTGCATTGGGACAAACAGCCTCATTGGTCAGTTTCAGGTAGTGTGGGGACCAGGGGCCGTCAAAAGTTAGTTTATGTTAGATTAGGGTAGGGTCCTGCCACCAGGTGTGTTTTGTCGGACACACCACCGATTCAGTCAAAACCCGATAGTTAAGGTGCGAGGGTAAGAGTCACTCTGAAGTCCGGGAATGAGCCTCTCAGGAGGATGAATGCAAAGTCAAATACAAATAACAAGAGTTTATTATTATCAAAAATTAAGTTCTGGATAACATTCTTAAAATCCGACTCAAGAAATCTGCCTATTTCTATCTATAAAACGAGGGGGCCGCCTAACAGGGTGGTATCCGAACTACAACACACCAGGAAAAAGAGAGCCGTCTTCTCTTGTAAGTCCAGTCAGTCTCCTGATCTAGTTCTTTCTTCCCCTTTGCTTGGTCCTTCACTGATGTCTGCCGGTAAATGGCATTCGCTTCTAGACGAAATTTCCTTGTGATTATGGCGGGATGGGTCCACTTATGTCTACTGCTGATGTCTGCCGTTGATGCCTTCTTTGTATGGGATGGTTCTTTGAGAGTCTGGAGAGGCTGGTGCTTTCTACCTTGTCTGCCGAGGAGCTCTGTCTGTGTCTGGATTTGTGCCTCTTTTATACGCTTTTCAGGGCAGGAGAGTTATGATATGGCTTACTATCGTATTGGTTTGACTTTTGAGCTGAGTCATTACAGAAGCAAAACTGTTTTCATTGACAAATCCCATCATTATTCATTGATTGTTTTCGTTACTGTTGTGCCTTGAAACGATGTTCAATCTCCGCTATGATCAAGGGGGGCATGAAGTGGTGTTTTTCCACTTTATTTAAGTTTTATTCTCTTACAAATTTATTTATTTATTTAATTGTCCTCTCATCCTTTTCCTCACATGTTGTGAGATTTATTGCCATTAATTAATATTCTAAATTGTTTCTCTAAATCATTAGGGAAGTCCCTAGAATCGGAAAAATAAACAAATTTCTCTTACACTTTGATCCATGTATAAACAATCTCGGTATCTTCAAGATGTGGGTTCAAAAGAAAAAGGATATAAAATAATTACAATGTTTAAATACAATAAAATCTCTAACTAATTAATTAAAGTGACAACAAAGTGGCTAAACTAAGATTATTACAGATAACGTAAATACGTAAATAACAAATTCACAAATACATACACACACACACATATATATATAGTAACAACAAATTTCGGTGGGGGGAATGGTGGTCTTCACATTAGCAATAGGTAGCATAAATGAAAGACGCTACCAAACATGACATCAAAACACCAAATATGTTCTGAAGAGCACTACTGTAGAGGGTTTTGACAGAAAAATACACAACAGCTCCAGAACTGTTGAGTCTGCTGAACGCAGCCATTCATATAGTTCATTACATATAAATTTGAACACTCTACCACTTAACATTTGTTTTCCAGGAAAATTGAGAGCATGTATAAAGGAATATAAATTTATATAAATTGAGTCATACATTAATAATTTATCAAATACTGTATATAATGTAAAATTTATTAAAATATTGTAAAAAAGTTTCAAAATAACCCGGTTCTTTTATAATTGAGCACATCACTTTTAGTTCTGTGATTATATGTAATGAATAAATACCTAAATGCATTTCATACCCATTTCAATACTACAAATATCATAGAGTTAAAATAATTGCTGAATTGCAAAGTAATGGAGTTTGTTGAAATAAATCTTTTAAAAATAAATACTGTATCCTTTTGCTTTAAAATATAAATTTTTGTAATAATCATACTCACTTAGAAGCTGATTAATCAGTTCTGTGCATTGCTACTTCTAATAGCATTTCAAATATTTGTGGCGAATAATTTAGTAAACAACTTTTCTCCAAAATAAACCACATTGACTTCGCTTTTGCTCCTCCTCTTCATTATTACGCCCTCTCTCGGAAATTTATCTACTGTTTAGCGGTTAAATTAATTTGGATTATTTTTCAAATAAAGAACAATTAGTACAATTACATGTTGGAAAATTTTATTTCGTAAATTTTAAATTTTAAAAATCAACCCAGAATAAACTAAACTAGGTTAAAAAAAAAATAATAATACAGGGCCGACTTAAAGCGCCTAAATATACAGTGAAACGCATCCGTCACGTTTGATCCAAAATTAAGTTAATTAAGAACGATTAGGGATTTAGTTAATGTTTTTATTTATTTTTCAAAGATAATTTTTTAAGATAAATGTGCCCGCACTTAGACTAACAAACTGGGCTTTAAGAACGTAAATTAACGTCACTTCTACTTGAAAAATAGAATACAGTAATTATTAATTTAAAAAGTCTTGTTCAAGATATAACTAATGTATGACATCAATGTAGGGATTAGTAGCTTATTTGTTATATATAATAATAATAATATTTTTATATTTATATAGGTTTATATTGTTTCATTTATATAGCAACATATATATGAAACAATATATAAGTATAAACCTATAAATATAAAAGTATTATTGTTATTATATATATATTGTTTTTGTTTTAGCAAACAGCAAACATATTAGACTTTATTGTGACTTCATTAAAATTACAATTTTGAAAATATTAAGGTATATTTTTTCCGATTCAATATGACTTTTTAAATCGTTTTTATAATAAAAATATTTATATAAAATGAAATTAAGTAGCACTTGAATATTGCTGCATCTTTAAATGTTTAAAATTCACGTCTTTAAAGATAAAAGTATATTTAAAAAATGTAACTAGATCAACAATAGTAGGGGGACTCTTAATTAATCGTGGGATAGTCTTACCGAGAGGGTTTGGTGGACGGATGTCATCTAAAAAATTTTGAATATTTTAAGTGAAATTTGATCTTTATGAGCAAAAGTGGATCTAGGTTTTTTTGGGGCCTAGGACTTATTGAAGTCTAATGGGGCCCCATTTTTTGTTAACACAAATAATATTATAATTTATCGTTTTATTATATTATTAATATTAACTATTTTTTACTATATGATAAGTGCTCATTGTTAATGAAAAAGTATTAAAAATTTATGATAATAATTTCAATTTTTGTGCTTTAATCCCTATTAGTCCCTTTGTAAATTTTTGCTATGACCAAACCTGACAAAAAAAGGGCTTTTGTAATTCTTCAGTATTATTATATGTCTACAAATTATTGTAATGAAGTATTTGTTTCACGAAAAAAAAAACACACACACACCTTTCCAAAACGAAACACGTCATTACATTTTTTAACACATCTTATTCTCGTATCGTAATTTACTGTTTTTCTGTTTATAGACATGCCGAAGATGTTCTTCGATCACACACATACACACACGCGCACAGACACAACATCACTATACACGAAGATATACACCGTTAAACCTTTACTCGAATTTTCGCACTCACGCACTTTTGCCCCTGTACATCATATTTTTCCGTTAGCATCTATTAACTGCTTTAGAGCAGGGGGATTTGAATTGAATTAACTTGACTTCCGATTTGCATCGAAAGTTCATATATACAGTAGAGCGTCGTTTATCCGAAAGCTGGTTATCCGAAACGTCCGTTATCCGAAAGCATTCCAGTCGGCAAATTTAAATTTTCGCTAGTGCTGTGGCGCTGCAATCTTCGGCTATTTCTCGGGCTACTCAAATATTTTACGTTTTTGATACTAAATTAACATCTGAAGTATAATTTTTTATTGTTTTTATATTTTTCAATAAATTTATTTTGTTTGTACAAAATAAAAAAATAATTTTTAACGATACAATAGTATTCGTTAGGCTTAACATCGACGAAAATTCAACGCGAAGCGACACGCAACGGAGAGAAATTTCAACATGGGATAAATTAATATATTTTTTCGTACATGATTCGTTATCCGAAAAATAAGTTATCCGAACCACCCCAGTACCCAATTGATTCGGATAAACGACGCTCTACTGTAGTTAATTGAGTCCTCCTGTCCCTAAAGTTTCCATATCTGGGCTCGCATTTCATCTAACTACGTCTCGAGATTAAGACAGTGCGAATTAATAGGTCTACAATTTTTTCAAAATTATCACAGATAGGAAAGTTCAGAATGCCAATCGGAAAAATCCAGCTCTGACTCTGAAATGAGAAAATTTGAAAATAAATGTAGCATTCCTTCGAAAACAAAATTTTCACGTTGTAAGCAATGAAGACATAAAGAAAAATTCTTAGTCTCCGAAAAAGAATATATCATGGCGTGAGATACGAGCGAAAGTTTCAAAGTTAGACCAAGTCGAACAAAAGTGTCGAATTAATTAACCCATCAAATTAAGAATTTATAGGAGAGATTCTTTAAAAAACCAGAAATTGAATAATGACTTCTTACCGGCTCTGTGTTGGTTTTCGTTCTGCTCTATTATTAAGGTTTTTCGGTATTTTTAAAATTAACTTTATTTAGTTTGATGTTACATTAATACGCGAAACCCGCAACCCCGACGGCGACCGAGGAATCTTTCCGAAAAGCGAAATAATATTGGGCGAAATCCTAAGAATTTGATTTATTTCATGCCATGGTCGAAAATGGACGAAAAAGATATTTATTCGAACGAATTTCGGAGATGATCAAGCCTTGATTCGTAGAATTTAAAAAGATCGTCTTTTACCTCTCCACGGCGGACATTCTGCACCATGTAAATGCAGAAGATCTCTCTCCCCAACTTTATTACGAAGAGGACCAAGTGGCCATTTACCGTACAAGTGAATATTTTCCGATGGTAAGAACTCTTTCGTTTTATTTCTTAACACATCTTATTCTCGTATCGTAATTTACTGTTTTCTGTTTATAGACATGCCGAAGATGTTCTTCGATCACACACATACACACACACGCACGGACATAACACCACTGTACACGAAGATATACACCGTTTAACCTTTACTCGAATTCTCGCACTCANAGTGTGGCACGGAATTTGGTAATGCAGGTAGGTGTGTGTATAGAACTGCCCTCAATTGAGAATCAGGAAGGAACAGCGTGAACGTTCACCGCTGTGCCATTTGTCTGTTAGACGTGCTTGAATTGAGGTCGGTGAGTCGTGTGTGTGTCTGACATCACTATGGAGGCCCGCTGCTAGCTGACTTTCTGAAACACAGCCCCACAATTAACGCACAGCGGTACATTTAAACTTTGAAAAAATTGAAGCATGCCATCAAATTTAAACGTTCAGGAATGTTGACAGACAGCATTATTCTGTTGCAAGATAATGCCTGCCCACATGTTACCAAGGTTGTTTCGACTACGCTGCAGAATTTTCGCTGGGAAGCCCTTACACATTCTCCATACAGTCCCGATTTCTCCCCATGCGATTTCCATAGTTTTGGAGCCCCGAAGAAAGACATTCGTGATTGTCAATTTGCTTTGGACGAAAAGGCTCACGCCTGGGTACAATCATGGTTCCGTTGGCAACCGCAAACATTTTTTTATGAAGGCATTGACCGTCTTGTCTCACAGTGGGCTAAATGTATTAACAGTTATGATGATTACTTTTGAAATAATGAACAGTTTACTTACTTTTTATCCATCTGTCTCGTTTTCATTTGACTGGCCCTAATATGATTAAGAATTGCAGCCTTGCATTGTGACCATGTCACAATAAACAATTGCTCGTAGTTATCGTTTGTTTGTGAAAGCTTTGGTTTCCACTTGTGAAAATATTTACGATAAAAACTACATTTTGATGTTTGTCATGTAATGAACCAGAATATCAAGTTAAAATCCTTCGGCGTGGAAGTTCCTTGTAAAAGAAAAGTTAAAATACACAAATTTTTAATTCCTATCTGCCCTTTATAATGTGATGCTTTTTGATGTATATGTTACCGCTAAAGCTCGAAATCCGTTAATGTGCGCATTACCTAGCTAATCTGCAGATTAACTAGGGTGATCTGTTAAAGCTGCGAAAATTATTCCAGTTCTTAAATTACCTAGGTAATGTTCAGATTATCTAGGTAATCTGCAAATTACCTACTAGGCACTCGGTAAAGTGAAAATAAGATTTTTGCTGGAACAACAGCAACGTTTCTGTACGCTTAAATTAACATAATGTTATTTATTTAATTTTCAATATCTAAAGAATCAAGTTAATACAATCAACAAATTAGTTGATTGAATCAATCATCAATCAATTAAAAAAACTTTAATACAAAAAT
>NW_019384714.1:337374-339988 GCF_000671375.1 Centruroides sculpturatus | reverse complement strand
CCTTCGCTCTTCTCATAACACTGTTCGGGAAGAAAGGCTGTCTGATTAAGGTAATAATCTTGACCTTAGGTAATAAATGAATAAACTTCTTGTTTTCTCACTGCGTTTGTGTTTTGTAGGAACATTTGGGAGGGAGAAGGATCTCCCTCCCCAACTTTACCACGAAGAGGACCAAGTGGCCATTTACCGTACAAGTGAATATTTTCCGATGGTAAGAACTCTTTCGTTTTATTTCTTAACACATCTTATTCTCCTATCGTAATTTACTGTTTTCTATTTATAGACATGCCGAAGATGTTCTTCGATCACACACATACACACACACGCACGGACATAACACCACTGTACACGAAGATATACACCGTTTAACATTTACTCGAATTCTCGCACTCACGCACTTACACATCAAGCGCTAGTTTTGTGTAATTCGACACAATGAAACAACCCGAACACACGCTTCCCAAAATCCAACCCCTGGGTCCTTGTCCCGGGAAGTGGAAACGCCAATTTTAAAGATTAAAAGACTTTAAATTGGCGGCCGAAGGGGCTCTGGTAATCACACATTTTGCATCGATTAAATGGAATTTCAGACATTAGCATCAATAATCGTTCGGTGATGAATTGGGAAGGAGAAGAATCCTGTACCAAGTATTAAACATGTATTAAACATTAGTACTGTACTGTAATAATTTGAAAACATTTTAAATCGGATTTATTATTAAAAAGTATAAAATTTGCACATTCTAATTGATAACGATTTTTATAAATTTGAGTTCATTCTTCGTCTGGAAAAGCTCTTTTGAAACATCGATTGAAAACGTTGGTGGCTTTATTTTCATCGGCTGTAGTAAGCGTGCCATTATTTTTCTAAAGAAAAAAGTGTATATATAAATTATTTTTAATTTAATGACGATAATATTAAAAATTCAACGTAATTATATCAATATATATAATTTGATTAACATTATTACTAATTTAATTGAATTTCGTTATTTATTAATAGCATATTAGACAATTTTATCTCACAAAACGTTTCATTTGAAAACAGTGTACAACCTGAAATAATAAATATATTTTTTAATAATATTTAAATTATGTAACATTAAAATCTATCAAATCTTTTTATTAATTTTACACTAGTCAAAGACCATTTATACTTTTTCTCAGTTGTATGTTTTAAATTCCTGGGGAGTTTTCGACCGGTCCGAGATTTGATCCTGTGTCCTGCAGAGCGGTAGGCTACCACCTCCATCCTGTCGACGTTATATATTTTCTGCACCTTGCTTTCTCCTTTATATGTTTTTCATTTATACGATTACGCACTTATACGTCATATTGTTCGCTACCTACAGCATTTTCTTCTTCACTTAAGGTAAAGTCATAAGAATACGCGGTATCTAAAAAATTAATTTTCTGGATACGTGGTATCTTTAATTTTTTGGTTAACGACAATACTGATTAATTGTTTGATTGGTGTTTTACAAAGCTTACGGAGGAAGGTTGAGTTTCCCTACGTTATGAATCTTTACACTAAACCTTACGGTTTTAACAAATAAGAGAAATTTCAACCTCCTTCCGAAATATTTTATACTTTGAAATAATGAGTTCTCAGATCTTTAAATTGGAATACTTGTTGATAGAAAGTTGGGTTGATAGAAAGTTGTTATTTAGATTTTGGCAGAATTTTCTGGAACATGCATGGAGTGTGCTGCCTACTTTGATTACTTTTCTGAATTAATTTAATTAAGACAGATACGTTCAAGAGTACGCTTGAATTGGGTTTTCAAGAATATGCATGTAATCTTAAAGATTCTGACTATGCATATACACTTAGGCATTATTGAAAAAATGCTATGTCTCTGTTTTTTTTATTTCTTTAACTGTAAAAGTGAGGAGTTTTAAAAGGTAAAGCGACATGAAAACCATTTTTCAAAAGAAAAAACTTCGAAGCTCAGAAAGGGATTGTGGAAGGAGAAAGCAGAAATTCAGATAGTCTACTTCAAATCACAACAAATTGATTTATTGTCACCGTATTCACAGGTATTGTACAATTTCTTAGTGGGTATTTCTATTATTTTTAATATTGTTCGACGCAAAGTTATTTATTATAAATAGAAGTTTTCAGTACATTTTATTTCATTTTTCTTTTAAAAAGTTGTTAGAGAATAGGGAAACAAAATTTACGAAAAATTTCTATTTATAAAAATTAGGATCGCGTCGAGCCAACGTTAAAGATGATAAAGATTGTCCCCCCAAAAAAGCATATAAGTGCTGTTCTACATTAAATATAGAAGGGCACTTTTAGGCGCTCTTTTTTACTATAATGGTATTTTTTTCTAATTTATTTAAATCTATATCTATATCTATATCTATACTAATATATAAAGAGGTAATGTTTGTATGTAAGTTTCGTTGCAGCAGGTAATCTCCGAAACTACTCATCCGATTTCAAAAATTCTTTCACCAATATTTAAAATGGAACCTCAGGGTGGACATAGGCTGTATATTATTCCGTTAAACATTCATATAAATTAAAATATATAATCTAGGTTAAGGCTTTTATGTCCAACAGATGGCGCTACGAGTACGACGCCCTAAGTTTGCTTTTCTGTGA
>NW_019384714.1:328531-336267 GCF_000671375.1 Centruroides sculpturatus | reverse complement strand
ATATATATATATAATATATATATTATATATATATATAATAAATTCTCTTAAATATATTGAAAAAAGGCGGTGGAAGGCCGTTCCATTGCGTTCTATGACAAAAAAAAAGCCCTGGAAATAACCGTCTCTCGATACTTCACTAAGATTCTCAATATTAGCAATTACTATAAAAACAAATCGCATGTAAAATCGCCGTAGAAGATGTTCTTCAGGTTAAGTTTTAACCTCTCGGGCCTCTGGCCGTGATGCTTCTCATTATTAATCTTCAAAGCATTGTTTCGTTTAAATTTTTAAAAAAAATTTTTTAAGAAAGTTGGACGGTTTACTTTCGAAAATATAATAATTTTCTCGGAATAAATTTTCCAAATGTCTTTAAACCTACAAAAGTTTTGCTACAAAATTATACAAAATGATAGTTGCTAATAACTTTCTTATATAAAAATCTGTATTTTAAAAAATTCTACAACATACTTTATTTTTCTAATATTGTTAATTAATTTTTGGATAATTTTTTCTTATACAATATTAAGACGTTGTAACTAAACACGTACAAAACCACTACTTTTGTTGATTATGATTGATAGTCAATTGAGTGTTGTCTATATTATTAGTTATTTTAAGCAGAAGAATAATTTTTATGAAAAATGTATACGCTGACAAATAAGAAGTATAGCTGATCCCAAGCAGATCGCTAATCGATAATTGGGAATCGCTATTTCTCAACGCCATACGTATAACAAGTGCAAAAATAATCAAAAGTATAAAACGGATGCGATAAAATAAAGCAAAATGTTAAAGACGATTGTCATTTCTATGCGCCTTGCATTAGAAATGATAATCAAACTCTAACCGAGATGAGGAGGTTTTGACAAAATTGTCGAAACCTCCACATTTCGGTTAGAGTTTTGACTAAGCGATTTTTGGGCATGCAACTTTTTTCAAAATTAGAACAATGTAGGTTGAAACAATGTTGCAAGATTTGAAGGATCGTCTTCGGTATGAAAATTTAGGCACCAATGACGAATTGAAGAACTTATACATTTTTAGTGCTAAATATGAAGTATCAAAATTTGGGTCCTATACATGGTTAATAGGATAATTTCAAGAGTCAAGGCAGTGGCGTAGCATAGTGGGGGCGGCAAAATTTCACAATAAATAATAATAATATCTTGTAAGAATTTGAACCATTTTATTCTATACTTTCGTCGCACCTACGATAGTGTTACCATCCGGACAGTCCGGGAATCGACTCACCGTCCGGGTGAACTATTAATTTCACCCGGGAATATCCTGTGCAACTTGTCGACCTTTTTTTTCTTTTTTTTTGTTTTTGTGTTTTTGCTTGTACGATTCATTCGTATAAAAATACGCCTCCAATATCCAACGGAGCTATTTTAAACAGGTGGCTACACTAGCTCGGAATTTTTCATTACTTATTCCGTGACGAAACTGAATTTTAGTCTTTTAAATTGAGATGCCTAAATAATGAGATGGCGAAATTTTACTCCGCCCCGTGCGGCTGACACCCACGCTATTCCGCTGAGTCAAGGAGTTGATAGTAAAACGTTTAATGTCACTAGAGAACATTTATTGTTAATGAATTCAGTAGATTTTTTTAACAAGCAATTACAGTATTTAATGTGACATCGTCACAATGGCTCTCAATTTTAGTAGTGTCTTGCTCCTGTAAATCATACTTTTCCTGTTAACAATAAAGTCATCTGACTCCGCTCATAAGAAAACTTTTCATCTTTGGTGGACGTCCGGTTTATTTCATTACATTTTATACAGTTTATGCATTTGATTACCGTATATTTATTTCAAAATTTCTTGTGTTTCCTTTCTACTTATTATTCATAAAATGATGAAGGTTTTTAGACGGGTCGAATGTTGTCGGACGTCCGAAGAGGAAAGGGGTTACAGAAACTTGGACAAACTGGAACGAAAGAGGGGAAAGGGAGTAAAAATTTCAAGAAAAATACGGATTTAATTTATGGACATCTAACGAGAGAGGCTTAAGTTTAAACTTTGAGTTTTCTAGACCGAGTAGTATTTTCTCTATGAAAGTCTTCAGTGCAGGATGAAGAAAAAGAAGAAAATAGTTTTTTTTTAACAATTTTTGCACTTTCGCACGATTGCTTATATTTCGGCAATCCCTTTGTAGAAAAACCAGAAATTTTGCACACTATCTAAGAAAACAATTATCTTTCGAACGAGATATTCATAATTACGATAGGCATTTCGGGGCAGAGAAATCGACCCCCCGAATACAAAAATACTTTTAAAAGTTGTTTTTTCAGATTTACATTTTTTGGCATTTTTCATCTTTAAGAACACTGATTTGTTATAAGAATTCTCATAAGTTTGCTCTAGGTAACATAGAAAATAAAAGGAAGAAAGAGCAATAAAGAATTTATCTTTCCTTGATTTAGAATTGTAACAAGATAATAAATTAATAAAAACTGTGTTTACCTTTTAAATTTCTTACTGTGTGTAATGAAGTAATAATGAAGTAAATGAAATAATAATTTGAATCAAATTATTAAAATATTAAATGAATTCATGATTTTTTGTTTCCTTCTTTGGGAAATGATCCTGGTTCCAATCAGACATCAACTTTTATCAATACAAATAATCCTAAATATAATTAAATGATATTAATATTTGGAATTTATATTGTATGGTATTTTATTGGATAAGAATATGCTTATATATTATTTAAATTATGAAGTTTTATTAAAATTTAAAATGAAGATGACACTAGAAATATGCCAAGAATTTTATATAACAACAACAGTAAGAGAGATTAAAAAAGGTTACAAACTCATCAAAAGATTTTACTCTAGAAGCCTAATTAATCTAAATTATTAACACATAATTTAATACTTAAGTTAAACTATTCATTTAAGTAAGTTAATTTAGTTTGAAATGATTTAGAAAGAAGTCAAGTTCTAGAGAGTAGGAGAGAGTTAAATGAATTATTGAGTTTCAGTACTGTATTTATTTACATAGTACTTTACCAAATCTTGGATTTCTTTTAGTAAACCTCAATGATCAACAAATATAATTTAAGTATCTTTCAATTGATTATGTAATACTATATCAGTTAAATAATTAAGTCAATTATATGAGAAAACAATGAGCATTATGTTTCAAATGGATTTTAAAATAAATGCAAATAAGAATATAAATTATAATATAAGTTAAAGAATGTATTTCTTTGGCAATTTAAGTTATGTTAACTTAAAAAAGGAAAAGTATTAAATATTGTAAAATAACAAATGAAGTTACAATAAAATATAAATCACATATTATTCATTTAGAATTTAATTTTAAAAAATATTGAAGACTGACATTGCACAATGTAACATTGAAACTATACAAAATCAAAAATATACACATTTTGAGACAATTTACCTTCTTCAAATGTCACACTATAATATACACACACTATTTTTGTATAATTACACTTGAATGACATATCAAAGGAAAAAAATGCTTTTTTACAGTGTAAAAATATAAAATTTATATACAATATAACAGTACAATAATAGCATATGTTATTGATTGCATTTTTAACATTTTCCTACTAGATTTAATGTCATGTAAAATACATTCTTATTCATACAAAGTGATTTTTATCACATACACATATTACAAATATTTAACAAATATTGATTTATCAAGTTTTATACTAAAAAGAAAGAAATCTACAGCAATTAGAAATAACATAATTTAAATATTTAATAATATTTTAGAATACAAATTGAATTTAAATACAATTTCTGCAAGACTCTAATGAAATGTTACATTAAAGCTAATTTTTAGGATATATATTTATATATAAATAGCTATGAGCCATTTACACATTGAACATGAAATAATAATTTTATATTTAAACCAGATGTAATTGTTACTCATGAAGAAAAATTACAAATAATTATGGTACTTTAAAATATAAAAAACTAAAAAAAAAATAACAAAGGTAATAACAATAAATTTATCTGTATTATTTGAATTCAATGTGACTGTTGTGTTGTTTTTGCTGCATTGCATGTGCAATTTGATAATAATTACAGTATATATCTGTTAATTACTTTTATCTGTACGTTTTTCAACAAAAATAAGAAAATAGATAGTTCCATAACTATTGAAAGCTATAAATCTGCACATGATGCAATGTTATTAAACAACTATTTATAGAAAAATATATTATTTATATCAGGTAACATATGAGCCTTTATCAAAATGTCTAATCAAGTTTTCGCAGCATTTACTAATAAAATAAATCTCATAATCTAGAATATATATCTCAGAAAAATCATATTTAAAAATTTTAAACAAAATTTCATTAAAAGTTTTTAAGTTTTTTTGGAGATTTTGAGGATATTCGTTTATTTTTCAAGATTCAGAATAATATCTTCTGACACTATTTTTATAATCACCCTGAGAAACTGAAATAACAATGCTTTGGATTAAATGATTGAAGACAATCTTTCTACATAAATGTATAAACTCTCCAGAAAAGGGAATGCACAATATAATAACATGACATTTAAAAACTGGAATTTTAATTGTTTCAAATTCATTTTGTAAATGGAATGTATTTTATTTAATAGATCACAGATATTGAATTAGTCATATGAATTATTTTGAGCTTCTTTGCACTTTATAATTTATCATACTACATATCACAATATTTCACCAGATAAATCTGTGAGGTTGTAATATGAGTGATCTGGAAACCTATTTAATTCAATGTACTCTTTATCACTGACCAACAGTCTATCTAACAAAGTAACAAGTTCACTGAAAGAAGGCCTATGTTTAGGATTAATGTCCCAGCAATAATACATAACATTATACATTTCACGTTTGCAATGTTCTGGTTTTTCTAGACGATGTCCATGTTTTACAGTGCGCATGACTTCAGCTGCTGCCAATCCAGGGTAAGGTGTAGAGCCTGGTAAATTAAAATTAAGTTCTAAAATTGTATTTTAATTCATTTAAAAGTATAATTACAATATAATTTATTTACCTAGAGTAACAATTTCCCACATAAGAACTCCAAATGACCAGACATCACTTTTGGTACAATAGATGTTATCATAAAGTGATTCTGGAGCCATCCAGCGAATTGGTAAACGTCCCTATAAGAAAATATTTTAATTATGAATTGCAGAATATTGATAAATAAAAATAACATTATAAAATTGTTGTTATGAATCATGTTTTTTAAATTTGTAAAATACATGAATTTATTCCTAATTATTAAATTCAACAAGAGTTAGTGGCCTCTTCTCTATTTCTCATCAATTTCCATTGACACAATTTTCCTTCCCATGCAGTTTTCTTTTTCTCTCATAATACCATTTGTCTGAACCACTTCAGTCTTGTCTCCTGCACTTTTCTGACCAAGTCTGATTCTACCTTATTGCAACACAATCCAACATACCATTTTCACTTCTGTTACTATCATCATCTTATTGATGCCAGTTCTTTTCAAAAAGTAAGTATAATATATCAAATAAAAAAGCACATATATTAAAGAAAAACTTGGTGTTTACTACAATTAAATAAAGAATTACAATAAAATAATAGGATACTCATAAATTTGCCAGTATTGCATGACACTCCATGTGCAAGTACTGCTCACCTGTTCACCTCCATATATTTTTTGGCAACAAAACTGGTACTATTGCATCCCCAATGGGGAGCACCACCTTACAGCCCATACATGACAGTAAGGTTTTATGGTAAACATGAAAGCTGGTCCTAAAACTATTTTGTACCTTTTATCTTTCATTTCAACTATGGTTCTCTCTTGTCACACAAAACTCTTAACATTTCTTTTCAGTTCTTCCAAGCAGCTTGGATTCAACCTGTAATTTCTCTTTTCAATTATTTTTCTTCCTCTATGATTGAGCCAAAGTATTTATAATGCTTAACTATGTTGATAACATATATTCAGGGCAAAATCCATTATAACATATCCTCTCACATCACAGGACATATATTCTGACTTGATTTTATTAGATTTCAAACTTTTCCCTTCTAATGCATTATTCAACTTTGCCAACTTCAACTCAATGTTTTCCTTGACTACACACAGCATAATAACATCTGCATATAAAATGCTCCACAGCCTTTCTTACTTACTGCATCAGCATTTCCATTATTATATTGAAAAGGAATGAGCTCAAAGCTGAATCTTAGTAAAGTCTAACTCTTACTTTAAAGCTTTTAATTTCTCCAAGACAATTCTGACATTTGTCTTTATGTTTTTGTACATTTCATGTATCAATTGATATACTTCTCTAGCATATCTCATATCTCTTTTCTACTCTTCTTATCTTGATAGTCTATCATAAGCTTTTTCAAAGTTAATAAACATCAAGTATAATTCATGTTGCCTTTCACTAAACTTTGAAAGTTTAGACAAATCAACAATTGCATCAATAATTAATTTGCTTGGCATAAAGACAACTTGTTCATTTAATATTGATACTTATTTTAATCTTCTGTCTAGTTGCTTTTTCTCCATTCTAACAAGTTTCTTGCATGCATATGAAATCCACATCTCTCCTTTTCATCAGGTCTGTGTTGCCTCTTCTCATCATGCTTTCCAATTCAGTAAGGCTATTCTCAACCTTTAAGCTAATATTTTCAGTCACTTCATCTCTGTTGAATAGCCTTCTTGAATTTTTTAAGGCTTTAGACTTAATACAGGTACATCTTAACAGTTCTCTGAACTTTGATAATTTCAGATATTAGATTTGTCTAGTGGTTTTACAGCCAGGTGCCCTTTCTGATGCCAACCCATTATAACTGTCAAAAGTTCTAACTTTGAATAAAATTTTCTGAGAATCAATATCCAAAATATTCTTATTATATCTGATTTAAGGTTTAGGGCCTGATTTAAGTTATGAGTGTTGCAGGCTGCTAACATTTTGTGCACCCTTTACAAAAATCATATTTCCAGCCTAAAATAATTTATTTTGTATTTTTGTAATAAGAAATTACATAATTTCAGTGAAATAAATTCTGGTAAACTGTTGCAAAAATAACTTCTCTACTTCAACACAATAGTTTTCTTAACATACAAAAAAAAATTGAACAAAAAATTTTGCATTCCAAGAATTGGTGTACCCTAGACGCTGTAGTTACTGTTCAGTAATCAGGCACTTATTATATCTATTTTGTTTTAAATGTAAATTTATTTAAAACAATCAATTAAACACTATTTAATGCATGATGATATCTGCAGTAGCAAATTCTTCTATATTTTTTTTTACTTTTATTAGCCTAAAAGTACTCAGTAATAATTAAGATATTTTAATAGTATTGGTCTAACCTAAATTTAAACTGTGATTATTTTTGTTAATACATGAATTTTGAACATTTTCTTTAATAAAAGAATATTTATTTATTAGTGCTGATAAATTTATGAACTGAATAATGAATGCAATACATACTGATATACATTGTAAAAACAAAATGATTGCATTTTATAAAGAATTTCAGACTATAAGCTGAAATATTTAAGATACATATAAATTCTTGACTTATTAAACACTAATTTTATAGTGTATTTCAAAAAAAAAAAAAGTACATATAAATATTAAATTATGAGGTAAAATCCAATATGATTTCAATTAAAACCAAAGTTTAACTACATGATTTTAAATATTAAATAATATATACATATATTAACATAAATATTTTATATAATATAT
>NW_019384714.1:299661-327861 GCF_000671375.1 Centruroides sculpturatus | reverse complement strand
AATTTCCCTATAATATATTTATATATTAATCTGAATTTTAATAAATCTTATAACTAAACAAAAAAATATAATTAGAAAACTCACTTCTGATTTTCTTTCATAAATATGGCTAGTGACAACATCTCTTGCAAAACCAAAGTCTGTAATTTTGCAAACTTTATTTTCTCCAATTAATATATTTCTAGCTGCTAAATCTCTGTGTATAATCTAATAGATAAAATATATTATTAACATATATACATTTTTATATATTTATTGAAGTATACATTATACAAACAAAATCAAAAACATCTTACCCCTTTAGAAGTTATATATTCCATTCCTCTTGCTATTTGATATGCAAAGGAAGTGAGATCTTGTGATGTGAGATGTTTATCTGTGGCAGGAAAATTACCATAATATCTTTCAGCTCTACTCTCACGTAAATATGATTGCAGTTTTCCATAGGGAACATATTCCAGAATTATAAAGACTGGATCTATATGAATAAAAATTATATTTAATTTACGTTTATTCCACTCCTATTCAGAAGTTTGTTTTAAGGAAAACTCTTACTCTTTTATAAAAAAATTTTCCTCAAACATAAACTTTAAATAATATTAAGGTTTTCTTAAAGAAATCAAAGTAATGTAATATTTAAATATTTTTAAAACCTTAATTTTTAGTATATCTGTGTGTGTTTTCTCACAGACATTCTGAATTTCTTGTCATTAAATTTACAATTTTTAAAATCAATGTGTTTGAATGAAATGGTTTATCAGCATATCACTGGTCAAAATCATTTATATAAAGCATTCAGTTAGGAATAAGTACAGCACAAATGCAAATTAAAATGTTTAATAAGATAATTAAATTTAAAAAACTATTAGCAACATAATATGTTCAATTATATTCCACCGTGTTATTTTTGACATAGAAATTTACAGTACATTACCAGATTCAAAATAAAGCATTTGTAGTGTACTGTTGCTATATGACATCACTGGTTTCCTCATGCTTGGCTATCAAATGTCTGACATTGTGTATTTTTTTTCCTTGTTCATTGTTCGTAGTCTCCAGATATTACTTGTATTTTTAATTAAAATAAAACTTTCCCAAGGTTTTTTCATGAATTTCATAACAGTGCTGAAGAAAATTCATTATTAAAGTTGCTTGAAATGGTTTTATACTAGTATCCAAAATGAATATATTTAAAATAGTCAAATTAATCTATGTTTGAAAATATTGTATATTTAAACAAATGCATTTTCATTTAAAGTATTAGCTTTAATGTTCATCCAAAAGACAGAAATTTTGAGCTTTATAAGTAATAAGTTATCAAAAGCTTCTGTAATTATATATAAAATACAACTATAAACTTTACCTTTTTCTGTGCAACATCCTAATAATGTTACTATATTTGGATGTGGATCAAGCAGTTTCAAAATTTCCAATTCATTGATTAAGTCTTTTTCCTCTTTCTCTGTTGAATTTTCTAGAAATAAATGAGAAAAAGTGTATTAATTTTTTATATTGATATTTAAAATATTTAACTAAATAGCTTAATAATTTATTATGTAAATAATTTTTGCATAATATAATGCCTCTATAATAAATATAGTCAATAAGTTACACAAATATATGGATGAACAAATATTTATATATATAAATATTGTATATGTATCAATCTGTATAAATATTATTATACTCAAATAAGTATATAAACATGTACAAGTGCATGTATGTATACATTTATGATATGTACTGTACTGTACAGTACATGCAACTCAAATTTAATTAAATTTATTTCAAAAGTGAAAAAATGTCAAAAAAAGTAAAGTCACTGTGTTTCTATTTAAAATATATTTGAAAATACATGTATATATAATAATTTTATTCAACATTTAATAAATCTTAATTTTTGTCTGATTTCTTTTATAATCTAACTATTAAATGTAACTAAACAAAAATTAAGACAACATCTAAAACTTTATCTATTTGAGTGAAATATTGAAATTGAAAGTATTTTAAATATTGAAAGTAATTCATCCAAAATTTGATCATGATTATATGATTGATTATTTAGTCATGATTATATGATTGATTATTTGGTCATGATTATATGATTGATTATTTGATCATGATTATATGAAAATATGGATTAAAAATATACATTTCAATTGAAATACAATAACTTCAACGAAAACGTTTGATATAAAGTTTTTCATGAAAATATTTTCCTTCATCCTGTACCTATAAAGAAAATAAAAACACAAATAAATGTTTTATTGTAAATAGGCTTATTTATGAAATTTCTAAACTGCAAAACTTTGTACACTGTAATATCTGAAAATTCAATTTTGTATATGACCATAAAGGAATAAAAATTATTATTTAGAGTCAAGTTCCAATTTTTTTTATAATTTAAAAAATTTTTCCTATAGCTTTGCTTATGTTATGTAAATTGATCATTTAAATATATTGTTTATCTTGTTTATTCCACTCCTATTCAGAAGTTTGTTTTAAGGAAAACTCTCACTCTTTTATAAAAAAATTTTCCTCAAAATATAAAATAGTAAAAATAAATCAGATAAGTTTAAATGTGGAATCAATAGAATGTTTAATGTGTTTGATAATAAATTTTCTGTAGCAGGCTATTTATATTACATAGTGAATTTATAAGTAAAATAATTTCAAATTTTAATTTTTAATACAAAGTTTTGTCAAATTATATTTTAATTAATAATACATATATTTGATTTTATAATTGTAGTAATGCATTTACTAAAGATGTTTTTTGAATAGCACTGTAAAATGTTTTTTTTTATAAAACTATACAATAATTATTAAATAATAATGAGGACTTAATTTATCCATTATACATCTGCATTAGATCTTATATTTAATGCATTTCAGATGTATGAAAATATGTTTCAGCATTTTCTTTTTAATGTTGCTATAAAATAATTCTATTACTATTCTGAAGATTAAAAACAATTATCATCAACAAGACAGTTGAATTTTTACCTTGTTTATGAGTGAGTTAACATTATATGCTATTTTCATATTTTAATCCTAAAATTTAACTTATTAAAATGCATCAGGTAAATTACTATTTGTTAACAAACATATCTTTCAGAAGAATTCATTTGTGTATACTGTATATAAATCTAGAATAAATTTGGGGAATATTTTAAACAAATTTCCCTTAATTTTTCTTAGAATGTTTTGATTCTAATTGTTTCCAATTTATTATTATTTCATAAAATTGGTCTAAAAATACAAAATAAGCTTAGAAAAAATAGAAAATTTCTGGAACAATCTAGTAGTATGCTTACAAAAATATTTTTCTAAAAAATAAACTATTTAAAATGATGGAATCAGATTAATTTTCCAATCTTATGTAATTGTATTGTAGAAAAATACACAAAATTTGAATTTTCATGTATTTTTCTACAATACAATTACATAAGATTAGAATACTTTTCTAATTTCCAATTTCATTTACAATTTAATTAAATTAAATCATTTTAAAATATTTATTTCAAAATAAATAAAAATATTAAATATTAATTATTTTTAATGCATAACTTTTTCATATATCGTTATATTATATATAAATTCATACATATATTTAAACAAATATATGTATTAAATTTTTTAAACAATGTTAACATATACAACAACCTAGTACACTTGTAATATCAAACAATTTTCCAGATTTTTTATACAATGCTGAAGTAAAAAAAAAAAAAAGCAGTAGAAAAAAAGTGGCTGAAAGCCATGGAGAATCATGGATACTAAAGTTGTCCCCAGTCAGTGGTGTGAGTGACCAGTATGGTTATATCTGAATTGATTAATTAATAGAAAACTCTGAGAACAAAAATTGGACAGAGGTCTAGGTAGTGCAACTATAATAAGCAGTAGTTGAGTGTTTAAATTCCACTCTGGCCAATCTTTTCTTCCAGAAATTTTAAGTTAAAAATTAATTTATTTCTAGTTATTAAATTTATCATGAGATGGTGGCTTAAATGCTTAGCTCTAGCCAAATTGCTTAGCATTTGATTATTAATTAAACTTAATATAGCCCAATAAAAAATCCAGCAGCTAATTAATAAATCAATACAAAGCAATTTGGCTAGAGGTTGGCAACAAAGCTGTCATTTCATGATAAATTTAATAATAATTCTAAATTAAAATTGNATTAATATATTTCTAGCTGCTAAATCTCTGTGTATAATCTAATAGATAAAATATATTATTAACATATATACATTTTTATATATTTATTGAAGTATACATTATACAAACAAAATCAAAAACATCTTACCCCTTTAGAAGTTATATATTCCATTCCTCTTGCTATTTGATATGCAAAGGAAGTGAGATCTTGTGATGTGAGATGTTTATCTGTGGCAGGAAAATTACCATAATATCTTTCAGCTCTACTCTCACGTAAATATGATTGCAGTTTTCCATAGGGAACATATTCCAGAATTATAAAGACTGGATCTATATGAATAAAAATTATATTTAATTTACGTTTATTCCACTCCTATTCAGAAGTTTGTTTTAAGGAAAACTCTTACTCTTTTATAAAAAAATTTTCCTCAAACATAAACTTTAAATAATATTAAGGTTTTCTTAAAGAAATCAAAGTAATGTAATATTTAAATATTTTTAAAACCTTAATTTTTAGTATATCTGTGTGTGTTTTCTCACAGACATTCTGAATTTCTTGTCATTAAATTTACAATTTTTAAAATCAATGTGTTTGAATGAAATGGTTTATCAGCATATCACTGGTCAAAATCATTTATATAAAGCATTCAGTTAGGAATAAGTACAGCACAAATGCAAATTAAAATGTTTAATAAGATAATTAAATTTAAAAAACTATTAGCAACATAATATGTTCAATTATATTCCACCGTGTTATTTTTGACATAGAAATTTACAGTACATTACCAGATTCAAAATAAAGCATTTGTAGTGTACTGTTGCTATATGACATCACTGGTTTCCTCATGCTTGGCTATCAAATGTCTGACATTGTGTATTTTTTTCCTTGTTCATTGTTCGTAGTCTCCAGATATTACTTGTATTTTTAATTAAAATAAAACTTTCCCAAGGTTTTTTCATGAATTTCATAACAGTGCTGAAGAAAATTCATTATTAAAGTTGCTTGAAATGGTTTTATACTAGTATCCAAAATGAATATATTTAAAATAGTCAAATTAATCTATGTTTGAAAATATTGTATATTTAAACAAATGCATTTTCATTTAAAGTATTAGCTTTAATGTTCATCCAAAAGACAGAAATTTTGAGCTTTATAAGTAATAAGTTATCAAAAGCTTCTGTAATTATATATAAAATACAACTATAAACTTTACCTTTTTCTGTGCAACATCCTAATAATGTTACTATATTTGGATGTGGATCAAGCAGTTTCAAAATTTCCAATTCATTGATTAAGTCTTTTTCCTCTTTCTCTGTTGAATTTTCTAGAAATAAATGAGAAAAAGTGTATTAATTTTTTATATTGATATTTAAAATATTTAACTAAATAGCTTAATAATTTATTATGTAAATAATTTTTGCATAATATAATGCCTCTATAATAAATATAGTCAATAAGTTACACAAATATATGGATGAACAAATATTTATATATATAAATATTGTATATGTATCAATCTGTATAAATATTATTATACTCAAATAAGTATATAAACATGTACAAGTGCATGTATGTATACATTTATGATATGTACTGTACTGTACAGTACATGCAACTCAAATTTAATTAAATTTATTTCAAAAGTGAAAAAATGTCAAAAAAAGTAAAGTCACTGTGTTTCTATTTAAAATATATTTGAAAATACATGTATATATAATAATTTTATTCAACATTTAATAAATCTTAATTTTTGTCTGATTTCTTTTATAATCTAACTATTAAATGTAACTAAACAAAAATTAAGACAACATCTAAAACTTTATCTATTTGAGTGAAATATTGAAATTGAAAGTATTTTAAATATTGAAAGTAATTCATCCAAAATTTGATCATGATTATATGATTGATTATTTAGTCATGATTATATGATTGATTATTTGGTCATGATTATATGATTGATTATTTGATCATGATTATATGAAAATATGGATTAAAAATATACATTTCAATTGAAATACAATAACTTCAACGAAAACGTTTGATATAAAGTTTTTCATGAAAATATTTTCCTTCATCCTGTACCTATAAAGAAAATAAAAACACAAATAAATGTTTTATTGTAAATAGGCTTATTTATGAAATTTCTAAACTGCAAAACTTTGTACACTGTAATATCTGAAAATTCAATTTTGTATATGACCATAAAGGAATAAAAATTATTATTTAGAGTCAAGTTCCAATTTTTTTTATAATTTAAAAAATTTTTCCTATAGCTTTGCTTATGTTATGTAAATTGATCATTTAAATATATTGTTTATCTTGTTTATTCCACTCCTATTCAGAAGTTTGTTTTAAGGAAAACTCTCACTCTTTTATAAAAAAATTTTCCTCAAAATATAAAATAGTAAAAATAAATCAGATAAGTTTAAATGTGGAATCAATAGAATGTTTAATGTGTTTGATAATAAATTTTCTGTAGCAGGCTATTTATATTACATAGTGAATTTATAAGTAAAATAATTTCAAATTTTAATTTTTAATACAAAGTTTTGTCAAATTATATTTTAATTAATAATACATATATTTGATTTTATAATTGTAGTAATGCATTTACTAAAGATGTTTTTTGAATAGCACTGTAAAATGTTTTTTTTTATAAAACTATACAATAATTATTAAATAATAATGAGGACTTAATTTATCCATTATACATCTGCATTAGATCTTATATTTAATGCATTTCAGATGTATGAAAATATGTTTCAGCATTTTCTTTTTAATGTTGCTATAAAATAATTCTATTACTATTCTGAAGATTAAAAACAATTATCATCAACAAGACAGTTGAATTTTTACCTTGTTTATGAGTGAGTTAACATTATATGCTATTTTCATATTTTAATCCTAAAATTTAACTTATTAAAATGCATCAGGTAAATTACTATTTGTTAACAAACATATCTTTCAGAAGAATTCATTTGTGTATACTGTATATAAATCTAGAATAAATTTGGGGAATATTTTAAACAAATTTCCCTTAATTTTTCTTAGAATGTTTTGATTCTAATTGTTTCCAATTTATTATTATTTCATAAAATTGGTCTAAAAATACAAAATAAGCTTAGAAAAAATAGAAAATTTCTGGAACAATCTAGTAGTATGCTTACAAAAATATTTTTCTAAAAAATAAACTATTTAAAATGATGGAATCAGATTAATTTTCCAATCTTATGTAATTGTATTGTAGAAAAATACACAAAATTTGAATTTTCATGTATTTTTCTACAATACAATTACATAAGATTAGAATACTTTTCTAATTTCCAATTTCATTTACAATTTAATTAAATTAAATCATTTTAAAATATTTATTTCAAAATAAATAAAAATATTAAATATTAATTATTTTTAATGCATAACTTTTTCATATATCGTTATATTATATATAAATTCATACATATATTTAAACAAATATATGTATTAAATTTTTTAAACAATGTTAACATATACAACAACCTAGTACACTTGTAATATCAAACAATTTTCCAGATTTTTTATACAATGCTGAAGTAAAAAAAAAAAAAAGCAGTAGAAAAAAAGTGGCTGAAAGCCATGGAGAATCATGGATACTAAAGTTGTCCCCAGTCAGTGGTGTGAGTGACCAGTATGGTTATATCTGAATTGATTAATTAATAGAAAACTCTGAGAACAAAAATTGGACAGAGGTCTAGGTAGTGCAACTATAATAAGCAGTAGTTGAGTGTTTAAATTCCACTCTGGCCAATCTTTTCTTCCAGAAATTTTAAGTTAAAAATTAATTTATTTCTAGTTATTAAATTTATCATGAGATGGTGGCTTAAATGCTTAGCTCTAGCCAAATTGCTTAGCATTTGATTATTAATTAAACTTAATATAGCCCAATAAAAAATCCAGTGGATTATTTAATAAATATTTTGTAAATATATAGATATACATAAGTATGTGTTTAATTGCAATAATTTAATTTCAAATTTATAATACTTGAAATTTCTTCATTATAAATAGTTTATATACTATAAAAATAAACTATTATAATTTTCATAAAATATTTTTTAAAAAATGCATGCATGCATGTTTAAAAATATTTGTGTATCAATGATGCCAATATTATTATTAGAGTTCATTTTCTTCATAAAACTGTATGAATAATAATATTTGTCATTCAAATTTTGTTAATTCTATTTAAACTATTAGGTTTCAATATTATTGAGGATTACAAATGTGTTTCATTTACAAATAACTTTTTAGTAAAATATACATTCCAATTCAAAAAGCAATTTATGGTACAAGATAACTGATATGGTTCTCCACCAGAAAATACCAACTAAATGTCTAAAATACTAACAAAAAGTAATTCTGTAATTGATAAATAACATACAGTATCAAGGGCATCGCCAAGGAGGGGCAGGGGGCAGGGGGGGCAGCTGCCCCCTAGAAATTTGAAAAAATTATTTACATGCTAAGTTTTAATTAAAATAATCTGCTTAGGTTTATTGTAAGTTTAAAAAAAATGTTTTAATTACAATATTTTTTCTCCAGTATATAGTAAATGATTTAAAACTCAAAAAAAAGTAAAGTCACTGTGTTTCTATTTAAAATATATTTGAAAATACATGTATATATAATAATTTTATTCAACATTTAATAAATCTTAATTTTTGTCTGATTTCTTTTATAATCTAACTATTAAATGTAACTAAACAAAAATTAAGACAACATCTAAAACTTTATCTATTTGAGTGAAATATTGAAATTGAAAGTATTTTAAATATTGAAAGTAATTCATCCAAAATTTGATCATGATTATATGATTGATTATTTAGTCATGATTATATGATTGATTATTTGGTCATGATTATATGATTGATTATTTGATCATGATTATATGAAAATATGGATTAAAAATATACATTTCAATTGAAATACAATAACTTCAACGAAAACGTTTGATATAAAGTTTTTCATGAAAATATTTTCCTTCATCCTGTACCTATAAAGAAAATAAAAACACAAATAAATGTTTTATTGTAAATAGGCTTATTTATGAAATTTCTAAACTGCAAAACTTTGTACACTGTAATATCTGAAAATTCAATTTTGTATATGACCATAAAGGAATAAAAATTATTATTTAGAGTCAAGTTCCAATTTTTTTTATAATTTAAAAAATTTTTCCTATAGCTTTGCTTATGTTATGTAAATTGATCATTTAAATATATTGTTTATCTTGTTTATTCCACTCCTATTCAGAAGTTTGTTTTAAGGAAAACTCTCACTCTTTTATAAAAAAATTTTCCTCAAAATATAAAATAGTAAAAATAAATCAGATAAGTTTAAATGTGGAATCAATAGAATGTTTAATGTGTTTGATAATAAATTTTCTGTAGCAGGCTATTTATATTACATAGTGAATTTATAAGTAAAATAATTTCAAATTTTAATTTTTAATACAAAGTTTTGTCAAATTATATTTTAATTAATAATACATATATTTGATTTTATAATTGTAGTAATGCATTTACTAAAGATGTTTTTTGA
Organism: Centruroides sculpturatus; assembly: GCF_000671375.1. NCBI lineage: Eukaryota > Metazoa > Arthropoda > Arachnida > Scorpiones > Buthidae > Centruroides > Centruroides sculpturatus. The sequence continues at coordinate 318,122 of NW_019384714.1, read as the reverse complement.
ATAGCACTGTAAAATGTTTTTTTTTATAAAACTATACAATAATTATTAAATAATAATGAGGACTTAATTTATCCATTATACATCTGCATTAGATCTTATATTTAATGCATTTCAGATGTATGAAAATATGTTTCAGCATTTTCTTTTTAATGTTGCTATAAAATAATTCTATTACTATTCTGAAGATTAAAAACAATTATCATCAACAAGACAGTTGAATTTTTACCTTGTTTATGAGTGAGTTAACATTATATGCTATTTTCATATTTTAATCCTAAAATTTAACTTATTAAAATGCATCAGGTAAATTACTATTTGTTAACAAACATATCTTTCAGAAGAATTCATTTGTGTATACTGTATATAAATCTAGAATAAATTTGGGGAATATTTTAAACAAATTTCCCTTAATTTTTCTTAGAATGTTTTGATTCTAATTGTTTCCAATTTATTATTATTTCATAAAATTGGTCTAAAAATACAAAATAAGCTTAGAAAAAATAGAAAATTTCTGGAACAATCTAGTAGTATGCTTACAAAAATATTTTTCTAAAAAATAAACTATTTAAAATGATGGAATCAGATTAATTTTCCAATCTTATGTAATTGTATTGTAGAAAAATACACAAAATTTGAATTTTCATGTATTTTTCTACAATACAATTACATAAGATTAGAATACTTTTCTAATTTCCAATTTCATTTACAATTTAATTAAATTAAATCATTTTAAAATATTTATTTCAAAATAAATAAAAATATTAAATATTAATTATTTTTAATGCATAACTTTTTCATATATCGTTATATTATATATAAATTCATACATATATTTAAACAAATATATGTATTAAATTTTTTAAACAATGTTAACATATACAACAACCTAGTACACTTGTAATATCAAACAATTTTCCAGATTTTTTATACAATGCTGAAGTAAAAAAAAAAAAAAGCAGTAGAAAAAAAGTGGCTGAAAGCCATGGAGAATCATGGATACTAAAGTTGTCCCCAGTCAGTGGTGTGAGTGACCAGTATGGTTATATCTGAATTGATTAATTAATAGAAAACTCTGAGAACAAAAATTGGACAGAGGTCTAGGTAGTGCAACTATAATAAGCAGTAGTTGAGTGTTTAAATTCCACTCTGGCCAATCTTTTCTTCCAGAAATTTTAAGTTAAAAATTAATTTATTTCTAGTTATTAAATTTATCATGAGATGGTGGCTTAAATGCTTAGCTCTAGCCAAATTGCTTAGCATTTGATTATTAATTAAACTTAATATAGCCCAATAAAAAATCCAGTGGATTATTTAATAAATATTTTGTAAATATATAGATATACATAAGTATGTGTTTAATTGCAATAATTTAATTTCAAATTTATAATACTTGAAATTTCTTCATTATAAATAGTTTATATACTATAAAAATAAACTATTATAATTTTCATAAAATATTTTTTAAAAAATGCATGCATGCATGTTTAAAAATATTTGTGTATCAATGATGCCAATATTATTATTAGAGTTCATTTTCTTCATAAAACTGTATGAATAATAATATTTGTCATTCAAATTTTGTTAATTCTATTTAAACTATTAGGTTTCAATATTATTGAGGATTACAAATGTGTTTCATTTACAAATAACTTTTTAGTAAAATATACATTCCAATTCAAAAAGCAATTTATGGTACAAGATAACTGATATGGTTCTCCACCAGAAAATACCAACTAAATGTCTAAAATACTAACAAAAAGTAATTCTGTAATTGATAAATAACATACAGTATCAAGGGCATCGCCAAGGAGGGGCAGGGGGCAGGGGGGGCAGCTGCCCCCTAGAAATTTGAAAAAATTATTTACATGCTAAGTTTTAATTAAAATAATCTGCTTAGGTTTATTGTAAGTTTAAAAAAAATGTTTTAATTACAATATTTTTTCTCCAGTATATAGTAAATGATTTAAAACTTTATGAATTGTTTTTATTTTACCTACATACAATTCATATCCTCTATCAATTTATATCATCTTGCCCCCCTTGGTCCATTGGCTGGCTATGCCATTGTACAGTGTAATAGTTTTAAATCTTACTTTTCATTGTTTTAACTGCTACAATTGCTGGCATTTGTCTTGTTTTACTAGTCTTGGCATCACATTTCCAAACCTGTCCAAAACATCCTTCTCCCAAAATCCCAAGAAAATGAAGATGGTGTCTTGGATATTCCCACTTTTGATCTTTTAACATTGTCTAAAAATATTAAAATAATCAAAATTAAATTAGAATAATAAAAATCAATTTATTTTTTGAAGTTTATTTCTTTATTTAAACTTACTCTAGTGTAATTATGGGGTGTAGTTAATGGTGTTAACATTCTGTGATGATAAAATGCATTTCCAAAGTAATTAAAATCTGTTGTAGTTATTTCAGAACTTTCTCTTCTCATTGATACTTTTTTATGAACCTAAATTATTATTATTATTATAATTAGTAAACATAAAATTACCAAAATACAAGAAGTTATATTATTCATATAATTGCTATTGAAAATAGTTTCAAAAAACAATAATACAGCTATAGCAAGATGACTGAGCAATGAAAACTAAATAAGACATTCATTATAATTAACTTATTATTAAATTCTATGAAACATTATAAACATAAAATTATATTTTCTCAACAATCCACAAACCTTTTTATAACAGTGTTGTGTCCTATAACAATCTTCACCAACGTTTTCCGTGAAGATTGTTATAGGACACAACACTGTTATAAAAAGGTTTTGTGGATTGTTGTTACTCAATGCAGTGTTAAGATTAGTAGTTGTTTTGTATATTTTCTCATTTTGTTTTTATAAAACAAGATATATGAATATTAAGGTTCATGATATCATATACGGAAAATAGCTAATTAATATATAAGAAATATTNGTCCATTGGCTGGCTATGCCATTGTACAGTGTAATAGTTTTAAATCTTACTTTTCATTGTTTTAACTGCTACAATTGCTGGCATTTGTCTTGTTTTACTAGTCTTGGCATCACATTTCCAAACCTGTCCAAAACATCCTTCTCCCAAAATCCCAAGAAAATGAAGATGGTGTCTTGGATATTCCCACTTTTGATCTTTTAACATTGTCTAAAAATATTAAAATAATCAAAATTAAATTAGAATAATAAAAATCAATTTATTTTTTGAAGTTTATTTCTTTATTTAAACTTACTCTAGTGTAATTATGGGGTGTAGTTAATGGTGTTAACATTCTGTGATGATAAAATGCATTTCCAAAGTAATTAAAATCTGTTGTAGTTATTTCAGAACTTTCTCTTCTCATTGATACTTTTTTATGAACCTAAATTATTATTATTATTATAATTAGTAAACATAAAATTACCAAAATACAAGAAGTTATATTATTCATATAATTGCTATTGAAAATAGTTTCAAAAAACAATAATACAGCTATAGCAAGATGACTGAGCAATGAAAACTAAATAAGACATTCATTATAATTAACTTATTATTAAATTCTATGAAACATTATAAACATAAAATTATATTTTCTCAACAATCCACAAACCTTTTTATAACAGTGTTGTGTCCTATAACAATCTTCACCAACGTTTTCCGTGAAGATTGTTATAGGACACAACACTGTTATAAAAAGGTTTTGTGGATTGTTGTTACTCAATGCAGTGTTAAGATTAGTAGTTGTTTTGTATATTTTCTCATTTTGTTTTTATAAAACAAGATATATGAATATTAAGGTTCATGATATCATATACGGAAAATAGCTAATTAATATATAAGAAATATTGTTTTTGATATCAGAAACATTAAAAGTTTTTAAATAAAAATTTATGGATCTTTCTTTAATATTTTAACAAAAATTATTGTTAAATTGGTTAAAAATTTTAACCAATGCACTAAGTTATTTATTTATTAAGAAAATTTATTATGTCATTTACTATAATTTACAATTTATTTACTTAATTTACTAATTTCAGAGAAATTTAGAATAATAATACTCTAGAATAGGATTATCAAGTTTACATTTTATACAAGAAAAAAAACTTATATTATAAAATTACTCTGAGGTTATAATTATTTTATTAACATTTCTCACTCTAGTAATGGAAAACTTTTGATATACTTAAATATCAAAAGTTCATTAAAGAAGACATAAATAGAAAATCTTCTTGACATTTTATACTATCATGCATATGATATAGCTAAAATTATTATTATTATTGTATTGTATTATTATACTTTATACATTACTTTATATTTATACTTATTATACTGTTTGTATCTGTGTTTAAGAATTTCCGATTAAATGACAAGTTTTTAGTATGACTGCTTTCTGTTATGTGAAGATGTACTGTATGTGCTGTTGATGTTTCTAGACTTTCACATAATGTATATGGTATGGCACCTGTGCAAGAAAGGACTTCAGACATAATGAGATTTTATGGACAAATTTTGAGTATTTATTAATTTTTTCAGTTTATGTATTTTTTATGTTGTGGGTGCTGAAACAGCTATGTCTATGAAGTCAAAATCCAATACAAGGGTGGACAAGGTGGGCAGCTACCCAGGGAGGCAGATTGCTAGGAGTGGAAAAGTTGGCTAAAAAAATAAAAATAATAAAACATTCTTAATTTCAGATAATCGATTATTTTACTTTTTGAAAATAATTAAGTAATTAAATGTGTGAGATCTGAGAACTCAGATATTTTGATTAAAATTACACTATGCTTATATTTAAAAGGAGCAACAAGTAACTATCTTGCTCTGGGCAACATAATTGCTAGGTTGGCCCCTGTATGAAGTATGTGATTTTGTTTTGTTTGTCAATGGATTTGATGTCTGATCTGTTGTGATAGATTTTTGTCTGTGATTATGGCTCAGTCATACTACATTTTGTGTGTATTCTTTTCTAAGGTGTGTATTTGTAAAATGATACCTGGATAAGTAATAGTTTGTGTTTGTGTGTAGATTTTGTATTACATTCAGGGATAACATTCAAAATATTTAACAAAGGGTTCGTAACAGAAAATTTTTCCTTAACAATTTTTTTTTTCGCTCAAATAGTGCATCGGAAGGCTCTAGTTTAGTAGTGTTACAGAGTATAATACGTATATTTTAATATTTTTAAAAGAATCAAACCATTGAGAAATGTTACATATGTTTAACAAGGTTCGGAAAACTTTGAAAATGTTAACAACGGGTTCGGCCGAACCTGTGCGAACCCGCTGAATATCACCACTGNATAATGAAAAGGGATAAAATAAATTATAAGAATGAGGTAGAGTACATATAGTAAATTATAAAATTTCCCAAAAGAAAATCATAGTTTTCACTTAAAAACTGATCTAGCTCTGATTTGAAATACAGTAGAGTCCTGAAAACTTGGCCTAATGTGGACCGATTGAGTTTGTGAAAATGCCAGGTTATCGGGAATGGGGTTAAAAAAAGAATGTACGAGTGTTTCCTCAGAAAATACTGTACTGTACTTGTTTGTATTGTTTGCTTGAGAATACAACAGAGAATAAACTGCCCAAATATCCTTAAACAAAAGAAAAGTACATACTTTATGAAGGCATAGAGCCTTTACTACATGAAAATGAAAATTAATGAATACACAGTGTACAATAATTTATCTGATAAAACAGACCTCAGAAAAATACTTTATGAGGCATAAAGCTGTCTATAATGAAAATTAAACTAGGGGTTTTTTGCCCTGCCAGGATGTGGCCGAGTTATCCAGACTGCCGGGTTATCAAGTGCCAAGTTTTTGGGACTCTACTGTATTATCAAAATTTTCAATAATTTCTACAATTACAGTATTTAACATTTCAATGGTAATTCATTAAGATGTTTTTAAGTGCTATTTGTTGATGATGTCACATAAAATGATAAAAAGCTTTATTAAAGTAATATTTGACTTCTTAATTTTGATAGCAAGGTATTTCTTTTGGGTAAGTAAACTAAATTATCACTTAAGAAATCAAGTTAAGTGAATGTGAATCTGTCCAGTTATCTAAATTTGTCCCACTTAACTTAAATAGGGACATTAAATGCTTGATTCACATATAGGGCTAGTAGAGCCAATGATATAATGCCAGTTAAAGTCATCATTAAGTTCAAACTTAATGATGGCTTTAACTGACTTTATCCTTCTATTACCTATACAACATCTGACAAACATCAAACTTCTAATTTTATCTATAATTTTCAATTATGCAAATATGATAGTTCTTAACTCTGCTAAATTTTTATGATGATAAATGCCTCTGATATGTAATAACCTTTAATTGATTAGAGTCTATCAAAGCCTACATGAATAGTTATATTATTGATAAAATATTGATTTTATCAATGATATACCAGTATTCAGAATATGTTTTGATCACAAGAAAGTTTTATCTTTTTGATTTATTTATTGTATATTTTATTATTAAGAACAAAATGATCGAATTTAAGATACACAAAATTTTAAAAACACCATAACATTTTAATATTTTATATGCTGGATCATAAAAATACTTTGTACAAGTAATAGAAGTAAGTAAAGAATTGGGAACATTTTGATGAAATTAAAAACTTTTCATTAATGTTATGTGGAAATTTATCTATTCTTAGCAGTTCTCTTTTTATTAATCAATTTTGATTAAAAATCACCTTTTTACTTAGTTCATTTTTTTTTATCAGTAACAATTCATAAAATATTTAGAAAAGAAAAAGTTGTTCTCTCAGAATAAGAACTTTGTTACTAAAATATGATTTTCAAGTTATGTGGTTTATATGTGATTTTTAACACTTCAAAGCTGTTAAAAATCACCATATTAGTTTTAGTACTGTATTTATCATCATCTAATGTTAAGGATTTTACTCCTAAATAGTTATAATTTTTTCATTATTCTAAATCTTCTATAAATTTTTCCATTTTGGAAAAATTATTTGTAAATAGACATATTTATAGACATATTTTTATCTCATTTTTCTTTCTGATATAATCTGTTTTCTTTAATTATATATTGCATACACTCCGAATAAAATATTATATGTTAACAAGAATTGTTAAAATGAAGAAGAGAATAATGGCAATAATAGAAAGCACTGTTGGTGTTATATCAGCACTCTGCCTAGTCTTTGTGCCACCTTCTGTGCCACTATCCTTTGTTGATACTGGTGGGACATTCTGCTTGTCAGAGGGGAAGATGGTGGTGGAAGAGGGGGAGGTGGATATGGGGTTCGAGGACTTCGAGGAGGGGAAATTTTTCTTGGAAGGATGGTGGGCAAAGGTGGAGGTGTTGGTGGTGTCAGATGAGGAGGGTATGAAGGTATGGGGCGGAAATGGCCGTAGCCTCGTCCCCCCTCTCTGGGGTGGATTGCTGGTACTAAAGGGAACCTCAATTGTTGGCTCTTGGGGTCTTTGATTGCTTTCTAATACTTGGACATAAACTTCAATTTTAGCCTATCAAAAAATTAATAATTAAAAAATTTTAATATAAACATTAAAATTTACATTTATATTTTTTAATATTAGCTATACTGCTTAAATAAATTAAACTTACAGTTTGATGTCCATCATTTGCAGTGATGAATAAATAAAAATCACTTCCAGCCTAAAATAAAAGAAGCAGTATTATAATTATTTAAATTTAAAAAAATAATTTAAAGTCTACTGTTTTAATAAAAGACAATAAAAAACAGCAAGCTTTTATAAAGAACTATATTAATTATTCAAATAAGTATTTTTGGGACACTTGGTATTTTTAAATTCACAAAAAACTTATTAAAGAATTAGACAAATAAGTTTTATAACCACATATAAACCAAAAAAATAAAATTTAATATAGATTTTTATGGTTTTTCAAATAAAATCTAAAATCAATATTCTTAATACATGCTTAATATTTATCCACCAATTCAAACTACATTCTCCCAGATAATATTAAACTGTTGCTGTATGATGATTTAACATACATTTATATAAATCATAAAATTATGATGTATTAATATTATTTTAATCATTGATGTTTTTATGAAGACTACAAGATTATTTTCATATTGTTCATTATAATCCAAATCCAACAATATAATTTTTTTTGTTCTTCTTTTTGACATTTGTTAACTTCTTATCTATTTTTACTCTTTCTCTTATTCAAAGTTCTTAAAATATTATTATAAAATATTTTTGCTTCTTTCTGGTTAATATTTTAATGATGCATATTCAGTTAGTATTGTAGCCTCTTTTTATTTTAAAATATATCACTTTTATATTCCTGAATTCTTAGGCTTCTTTTAGTATGGTACTTTCCATAAATCTAATATCTTGTTCATAATGAAAAGGGATAAAATAAATTATAAGAATGAGGTAGAGTACATATAGTAAATTATAAAATTTCCCAAAAGAAAATCATAGTTTTCACTTAAAAACTGATCTAGCTCTGATTTGAAATACAGTAGAGTCCTGAAAACTTGGCCTAATGTGGACCGATTGAGTTTGTGAAAATGCCAGGTTATCGGGAATGGGGTTAAAAAAAGAATGTACGAGTGTTTCCTCAGAAAATACTGTACTGTACTTGTTTGTATTGTTTGCTTGAGAATACAACAGAGAATAAACTGCCCAAATATCCTTAAACAAAAGAAAAGTACATACTTTATGAAGGCATAGAGCCTTTACTACATGAAAATGAAAATTAATGAATACACAGTGTACAATAATTTATCTGATAAAACAGACCTCAGAAAAATACTTTATGAGGCATAAAGCTGTCTATAATGAAAATTAAACTAGGGGTTTTTTGCCCTGCCAGGATGTGGCCGAGTTATCCAGACTGCCGGGTTATCAAGTGCCAAGTTTTTGGGACTCTACTGTATTATCAAAATTTTCAATAATTTCTACAATTACAGTATTTAACATTTCAATGGTAATTCATTAAGATGTTTTTAAGTGCTATTTGTTGATGATGTCACATAAAATGATAAAAAGCTTTATTAAAGTAATATTTGACTTCTTAATTTTGATAGCAAGGTATTTCTTTTGGGTAAGTAAACTAAATTATCACTTAAGAAATCAAGTTAAGTGAATGTGAATCTGTCCAGTTATCTAAATTTGTCCCACTTAACTTAAATAGGGACATTAAATGCTTGATTCACATATAGGGCTAGTAGAGCCAATGATATAATGCCAGTTAAAGTCATCATTAAGTTCAAACTTAATGATGGCTTTAACTGACTTTATCCTTCTATTACCTATACAACATCTGACAAACATCAAACTTCTAATTTTATCTATAATTTTCAATTATGCAAATATGATAGTTCTTAACTCTGCTAAATTTTTATGATGATAAATGCCTCTGATATGTAATAACCTTTAATTGATTAGAGTCTATCAAAGCCTACATGAATAGTTATATTATTGATAAAATATTGATTTTATCAATGATATACCAGTATTCAGAATATGTTTTGATCACAAGAAAGTTTTATCTTTTTGATTTATTTATTGTATATTTTATTATTAAGAACAAAATGATCGAATTTAAGATACACAAAATTTTAAAAACACCATAACATTTTAATATTTTATATGCTGGATCATAAAAATACTTTGTACAAGTAATAGAAGTAAGTAAAGAATTGGGAACATTTTGATGAAATTAAAAACTTTTCATTAATGTTATGTGGAAATTTATCTATTCTTAGCAGTTCTCTTTTTATTAATCAATTTTGATTAAAAATCACCTTTTTACTTAGTTCATTTTTTTTTATCAGTAACAATTCATAAAATATTTAGAAAAGAAAAAGTTGTTCTCTCAGAATAAGAACTTTGTTACTAAAATATGATTTTCAAGTTATGTGGTTTATATGTGATTTTTAACACTTCAAAGCTGTTAAAAATCACCATATTAGTTTTAGTACTGTATTTATCATCATCTAATGTTAAGGATTTTACTCCTAAATAGTTATAATTTTTTCATTATTCTAAATCTTCTATAAATTTTTCCATTTTGGAAAAATTATTTGTAAATAGACATATTTATAGACATATTTTTATCTCATTTTTCTTTCTGATATAATCTGTTTTCTTTAATTATATATTGCATACACTCCGAATAAAATATTATATGTTAAATCTATACTATTAAAATTTAAAACCAATTCCCGTTGTTTGACTTTCGTTTATTACATAGCATGCATTCTAATTAAATATAGGAGCGCATCTTTTCATCAAAGAAAAAGCACGCTCATATTTTGTAATGCAGCAAAACGAGGCCACTCCTAACTAAAAAAAGCTCGTATGTAAATCTAGCGCCGGGGGTCAAACGGTCAACTGGCTAAGAACGAAATCCTGCTAAACAACAGTTTGTATGTGATACCAACGCGTGTGCAGATAAGTATCGATATTTACATTCCAATATACACTCTATTAGAAGATTATTGCGCTTAAAATATATATAATAATTCTTCATAAATGTATGTATATATCTGATGATTAAAATTTTCTCATTTTCTGAACCCAATAAATATTACTGTCGGTTATCGAATATATATTAACTTTGATCAGGTTCATCAGTTTGTCCCAAATGTCCTCTAAAATAGGGCGTGCCTAGTAGTTTGACTAGACGGTATTGGGGAACAATGAAAGGTGTTTGATGCAACCTTGACTGTGTTTTTCTTATCCTTCGTCTAGTTACTGAGAAAATTAACCTCTTCAAGGTCACACTATAAAAATGTTCACTCACTCTTAGACTTCCGAATATTCTGAACTATCAATATAGTAAGCTCAGTTCATTGGCCACTAAATTTTAATGCGCTCCCTACTGATCCTCAAAACGTATCGCTTGTTAACAAACAGCCCACACTAACATGCCCACCGAAATCAAACAAGTCGAGTGCTGAGTCAATAGGAAAACATAGCAACAATGCAAAGCATGACCTTCAGGAGTGGTTGCTTCAAGTCGTGATTCTTCGAACTTATATAGGTAATATATTTAAGTATATTTAAAATGGATGGATTGATTTAAGTTTACTTCTATCTTCTGACCCAATTTTTTACTCTATAATTAACTTCTTCATAAATCGAGTCAAATCACTGGCAACAAGTAATAATGATTGATTCTATACAGTATGTAATTTTGCCCCTTTGCAAAACTGTCAACCGCTACAAATATAAATTTAAAAGAATAACACAATTTAGGAAGATCTTAAAAACAGATTTTGGAGCAACAAATAAATGGATTTATAAAAAACAAAGTCTTCATTACTCACCAATCCTTTCAGAGGATTATCGAGAATGACCACGCCACTCTTTTTATCGATTTTAAAATAACTAGAACCATCCAGAAAAACAGATGGTTCGATGCCGTACTCGATCGGATCCCCGTCATCATCTTTAGTGTCCACAGTAGCTATTCTACTGCCTAGAAAAATTTAAAAAATAACTTTAATACAGAGATTTCTAGCGAGATGATTAGATGAGATAAACTCGAAAATCCTAAATAGAATGAATATCTACTAGTCACAAAACAAACAAAAAAAAAGTTTGTTTTAATAATCTAAATAAAAATTATCTACTAATATAATAAATTTTGCGATTTTATTATTTAAAAAATTAATTTTAAATTGCTAATATTTAACTAAAAATCATTGAAAACTAGCAAAAAACAGCATTAAAAATTCTTCCTTTTCAGTACTACACGCTTAAAGGTCAATTTGACAATGTGCTGCAATCCCGGTCTAGCATACTTAAGCGTCATCACACCCTAGTTCCACGCCTGCCATCAACAACATTGGGATGCTTAAGTCACGGATCGTCGTAGAACTACCATCTTTTCCTTACAGCATCAGAGTCTGAAGTTTTTAACCGAAACAACACGTCGTGAACTGATAAGATTAGAAGAAATCAACCATTTACACGGTCATTATAAAAGTAGAGTCTATGCTTGGCTTAGGGCTTTGACCTTGTTCTCTTTCAACAAAGGAGCAGCAAATTTCTGAATCACGCCCTTTCCAGTTCATTGACCACGGATTCTTTACTAAAATGCGAAGGTTGTATTGTCCAAACATGAATACTGTTAATTTTATCGTGCACGCGTTTTAAATTGATTTCAAACTTTTTTCTTACATTACAACTTCATAAACGTATGCATGAAAATAGTAGTAATTTGTTATCTGGTTTAAACGCTTAAAATTAATTTTAAAAAAATATTAATATAAAATATTAGAATTTTATTAGTTTTGTGTAGTTAGAAAATCGAAAATTGTGCACAAAATATTTAACTTGTTTTCTGCACCAAATCCCCGACCACTTCCTCAAAAAACTGGGCTGGGACCAACACCGGGCCTCAATCTAGTTTAATTTTGCCAGAGGCCGATTCGACAGATTGTACCGATTTTGTATTAGTTACGTTCCATCTCCTAGCTGCAACTAATTGCAGTTCAAGTGGATTATTAGAAAAGCGTGTGTATCGTGCAAAAATACTCACCGACGGGTTCGTTTTCTGGAATTAACCATTCTCTTTTGAAGTCGAATACTGGAGGTGTATTTTGATTCGTGAAAGAATAACCTGTGATAAAATAGAAAATGGTAATTTTTAATACTAAAATATACGTTATAAACTAAATAAAATTTCAATAAAAATTAATTTGTTAAATTATTTCCTATTATTAGTTTATAATTTAATCTCTTTTCGATGTTCAGTTCTAATATATACTGTTTTAATATAAATTACACGTTATAAGTACGACAGACGTCCGTTGTTACGCATCATTATCAACAATATTCCTGCAACGAATAAATCTATTAAGGTTTGCATAGCTGAGGAAAACTAAAATTAAACAAAAAACATGAATAATATAATAAAAAACACTCGATTAATCTAACTTTCTGTTTAATTTTAGTGCTTTTTTAGTTAAGTAAATCTTAAAAATTATTTACACTCAAGAAATGAATTGTCCGCTGATATCCGTAATGAATCCAATTAATAATTATGAATTTAAGATTTAAAACTATACGTTAGCACATGTGTTTCTGTAATTAAAATAAATGAAGAGAAACGTACTGTATATGTTTTAATTGTTATTTTAATTCTAAATATTTATATACTTCTAGATTTTATCATAAGTAGCTGCTTAGAGATTACAGCATATTACAATTGCGTTTATTTATTAGATATAGGTTTACTACCTTATTGGATACATTTATATTCGAAGAATCTGTTTAGCGATAAATTGATCATGCCCTATATTTTTCCATATTCCGATGAAAAAGTTTATGAAGAAAATTTTGTTACTCAAATATGACTCGTACCTATTGTTATATCCCAGAGAGAACATGTGATACATCATGTAATGATTGACATTTTTAGGGAAATTTTGTTTGCAATTTATTATAAAAGTATTTAACAAAAATACATTGAAATATCTTGAGTGTTTTTATTTTAAATTGACGTAAAAATATTAAAGATGTTACAATATCAAACATGATAGTAAGTGGTACTTAGGTAACAAAATATAATTTGATACCTAAGTATTGAATTATCAATTTTAATATATATTTAATTATACTGTATGAGTAAATGCTAATTCAATACATTTCACCAAATTAACAATTTTTGAATACATAACATACATATATATTATGTGTATACTGCATTCCAAATACTTTATACACCATCTTATATAATTAACATTTATATATCGAATATATCTTTTCTTTTAAATTATACCTGATTTTTTCTGACAATATAATTGTAACGTAAATAATTATCTTCATTTTTATACGCTAGCCTATTTACATAAATAATAGGTGTTAATAATTGCTTACGTTATTCATCATTGTGTTTATTTACTTATATAGATAGTCACTTAGATTAAATGCACGTATGAATTTTAATATTGCTGTATTAGAAATATTAAAAATTAAGTAAAATGATTCTATAATATACACAAAAATATGTTATAGTGCTAATTATTATCTGGAAGCCAATCACTACGCTTGCTATAATGTCTATAGTAATAAAAATGAAGACAACACCCAAACAATGCGGTATAACTTGTCCACATTGTTTAATATGTCTGAAATAAATGCACTCGACTAGTCTGCTGTTTAGCATTGTAAATATGGCAGACAATGCAGTTTCTTTAATGTATACAAAAGTTTTAACCTGTTAGCATTTGAGATCACTAGAAAAATGTAGTTTTTCAGTTTGATCTGGTTCTTAACTTATATGCCTTTTTTTTAAAAATAAATATCAAAACTAGTAAGTAACGTAGTATATAACTTAATCCAATATTCATCTTCACAAACTAGATTCTGAAGTAGAATTAACGTGACCTTCATGTCAATTTTACAATTTATACAAAGCAAGAAATTAATCATTTTTGTTAGTTTTTTACTCTATTCATTTTTGATTCTTTTAAGGAGGTCAACTATAATTAACTTTGATATAAAAATATCTATTGTTAAAATGTAAACCTGTTTCGAATACGTGGCAATTCTGATTCAATAAGCTTAAAATAAAATTTCTGAACCATTTTTTTCCGGAAAAGAATAAAATTTGATCACATTCATTCTATTGTTATTAAAATTGCAATGATTATTTAAAATTTATATATATAGATTAAGTATATGGCCCAAAAATTATATATATAGGCCTATATATAATTTTTGGGCCATATACTTAATAAACTTATTCATGTAACAGAAGTTATTCATAGCAACTTTTTCCCAAACAATAGAATAACGTTGATTCGAATGTAATTACGTTTATTTATGTGAAGAGGGCATTCCAAAACTATCTTTCATTGTAATCATCTAATTATGATCATCAACTTGTGCATTTTTGCCTCTAGTCAGCGTACGAAAAACTACAGGGCCAGTACTCTCTGATTGCAACGCATTGAAACCGTCAGTTTGCAATTTGCAAAAATTATTCTGCATCCGATAATAAATACAGGCATAAATACCTCGAAATAAATATTAAAATTATGAAGAATATTAAGATGCATAGAAATTCAACAAAAAAATAATGCATAATAATGTCAAAAATGTATCTAAAATCATATTGTTTTTAGGTATTATATTTCCTAATTAATGCATATTAGAATAAAGATTATATGATATATTCACATGTTAATATATATTCTGCAAATGCGTCTTTAAGAAAGAAAAAAAAATTAAATTAATTTCGAACAACTACTCGATGCTCTCATGCATTTCGAAAAACTCACTTTGGCATATCACTCTATTATATAATTTCGATTTAATTAATTTCTCCAGCCCTTTCATTTCAGTCTATTAATATTTTCAATAATAAAGCTCATTAAATTAGAAAAATGACTGCATTCTCCTTGGTTGCATAACGACACAAGATCTATTCAGATATCGATTTTTGAATTAGCAAACCGATCTAGATTTTGCTCTTTTTTTAGTTTCAGCACAGCTATCTCGAGTCCAACCAGTCTTGCTGACTTATAATTACAGTGTCTGTTCGGTGAACATGCCCGAGGACATAACTCAATCCCACTCGAATTACAGCAGCTGTGTGGCTCCACCAACCAATGTTATGACGTGAGGACATGCGAGGCCACTGACAATCGGCGTTAAGTCTTAACTAGTGGTTAGAACATAATCACGAAGCCAATAGTAATAACTGCAGTGCTAATGATCATGCTGCTTCAATATATATATATACACGTATTTTTTGTTTTCTTTTTTTTTATAAATTTTAACTCAACCTTCAAGAATTTCCTTCTATTGTGGTTTTCTAATCGTTCGTGCCAGAAATTCGTCGAATTATCCAAACATTAAAACCTATATTCTGGCAGTATATATAGATTTTTATTTCGGGTACGACATATATTGAAATCATCAAAGCAAAAATAAATTTTATGAAGTAAATGTTAAAGAGTCTAATAATTATTAAAAATTATCTTTAATTTTATAATTATTATTAAGAAATTATAATATTTTTACTTATAAAACTAATCATTTCTCTAGATAACAATAGAGATGATATATTTTTTAAAACGTTAAGAGTTAATATTTATGTAATAATAGAAATGAAAGGTTTTAAAGTTAAAATTTGAAATATTATCAGTTTTAAAGGGAAACTGTTCTTAAAATATTTAATTTTTTTTAATAGAAACTAACAACTTAAAACTTTTACTTAGAAAAGTTTTACTTAAAAGCGAAGCTTAATCACAAAAAATTTTAACCACTTCTTAACATCTCTCTATACAGGATGGTGTTCAGCATATTAACATTCAAAAAGCAAAAATAATCAAACCCCATTAAAAAATTAACAGCTAAAACAGGCTTTTATCGTCTACTAAGGGTATTCCCCTAACATTTACTAAATATTTATTGCGATCATGAATAATTCCTTTCTTTCTTTTTTTTTTCTAATTCGAGGTAACTCTTCATCTGTCCTTGAACTTATTGATAATTGTTTCATTTATAATGCTAGTATCATTCATAGACATCTAATTTATTACTTTAGAAAGCATTGATAAGATGTATTTTGCATTTTACATTGTCCGCTACACAAATCTCATTAAAGAAAAAATGCACTCATTCAATAATTTATGCTGCTCTCGCTTTTATTTTTTTTTTTAAATAATTAGTAGAGAAATCATAAAACTGAATTTTATAGCTAATTTTAAATGAATTTCGATTATAACTTAATTATTTTGAATTCAATGTATCATTGTTATTGTTAATTATATTGATAGTTATATAGCATAACATTTCTAAACACCGGAAAAATGAGGAGTTTGCTTCTGATCGCGAGATACTTTCCAAGAAATCTACAACAGAAATGTTATACAAATTTACGTATTAATAATCAAGAATAATTCGTAAAATTGATATAAAATAAATCATAAGATCATAAAAAACTGTACTCGTTTTAGTGCGCTCCAGTTTTTCTTACTTTAGATGAAGGTGCGCTCTTTATATAGCGAAAGAATGGAAAAGTTTAAAATCTGATTTTTTGAACAACCGTGATTTAGTTCTGGAAAAAATTCTCGTTCCCGATCAATTTTCTATGATGTATAAATCAACTTCAGACAGAACCGAGGCCTCTTCAGAGGTACCAATTAAGCCTAAGTGCACTTATTTATGCACCCGAGGCAACGTGGCCATTTCGTGCTTAGAATTCTTAGCATATATATTTATAACAATTTGCTATTGTTTAACTGCGAACGATGCGCTTGGCCAAAAGACAAGAGTGGAAGAAGAAGAAAAGTTAATACCCGAGAAAGAAAACATAACATACCTGTCGGTAGCAGCATGACGAAAAAGCTGGCTAGCAGACAGCGTAACATTTCCTAAGTAATAACTTGCCGGGTGCCACTATACGATATCAGAAACCGAAGACATTCCATGGTAATAAATACAGTATGAAGAGAAACTCCGATATTCTCATTCCTCCTCCGTCGTTTACTTAAAAAACACGACTGGGTGTCCTCTTCTGGCGCGTAGTGACGTCTGCTATCCCAGAAATCACTGCTATGGCCCGTAACGCCTCGGGGCCAAGGGCCACTAGTCTGCAGCATCTCGGACCCAGCCCAGTCTTGACTCTAGATCGTCCTTGTCCTATATATATACATATATACGGATATATTTATGTTGCGTTGTATATTTTAAAGATATTACCATTAACTACGTTAAAATAACATTTTCCGCGAGTTGAATGTACTTTTCCATCGTCCTTTGTTATTAAAGAATAAAATTTATACACATTTTTTTTTTTAATTAGAAACAAATGATTGCTTTTTTACGCTCCAAGAGCACTAAGAAACATACGTATTTTTAAATTTAAAATATAAATTTAAATGAATTCTATTACGTTTTATAATAAAGCTTAATTTAAAATGACCCTTTGATTTTAAATATTAATATATTTAATATAAAGTGATATCAGTATTTTCATTTATATAGGTCTATGTGAAAATACTGTTATCAATAAAGACGTTATTAACGTTAAATTATGTATTTTGGCTGAAATTCATACGACCAACTTCAACAAACTTTCAGTTATTAAGTTAATTATGTTTCATTAAAAGTGTTATTCTACAATATTATTTCAAAAAATTATTTAGTGAAAAAAATTTATTACAACAAGATATTTATTATAACAAGAAGACAGAAAGAGAGTTTTCATTTTAAAATTTTTTAATTTATTAATTTGTTTCTTACAAAACGAAAGAAATTGGAATCATTTTGCTAGGAAAGTACATTTGTTGGTTTTTACATTACATTACGTTACATTAAATTATCAAGAATTATTAATAGGAATTACATTTTAAAAAATTTTATAGTAAATGAGCTAATTTAATAAATAAAATTAAAATATTGAATAAATTCAATGCCTAAGAATAATGTGAATCTATTATATATAAATATATATATATAATATGTTTAGAAAATGATAAGAAAAC